>NW_028321456.1:0-30452 GCF_062004578.1 Staurois parvus
GAAAGGAAGGAAGAAAGGAAGGAAAAAAAAGAGAGAAGGGAGGAATGAAGGAAGGAAGAAAAAAAGAAAGGAAAGAACGAAGGAAAGAAGGAAGCAGGGTAAGGGAGGGATTGAAAGAAGAAGTGGAAGGATTGGAAGGAGGGAAGGAAGGAGGGGAAAGGAAGAGAAGTACAGGGAGGGTTAGATTGAAGGATGAGAGGAAGAAAGGGCAAGAGGGACATAAGGATGGAAATAATTGAGAAAGGAATAAAGAGAAGGATATAGGGAAGGGAGGAAAAATAGAAAGAAGGAAGGAGAGGATGTGAAGGAACTTTTGCTGACAAGCTGCATGAGATCGTTGCCCGTCTTCAGAAAATCGCCTAAACTAACTCTTTACAAGATGCTGCTAGAATTTGAACGTGCAGGTCTTACTGAACCCCTATTAATCCGTCTGGATGTTAATACATCCAGTAATCAGGGGGTGGAGCCTGAACATGGCGGCTCGGGAGAGCGTGGAGTAAGCACTCCTCGCTCCCTTCCCCGTTCATCTCCCCAGTGAGGTCCGGGCCACATAATTAGCTGGAGTAGCAGTGGAGAGCACTGGAGGCTTACCCGGCAGAAGAGAGAACTCGGAGACGGCGTGTCGTGGCGGCAGGTCCAGAGGGGAGACGGTTGAGTCCCTCTCTCGCTTGGCGTCTCTCGTGGTAGCTCCGGAGCAGGACTGGGGTTGCCCGGGAGACGAGTGTAGCGGTGTAGAGCCTCTCACACGTGGGCAGCCGCGGAGGAGCTCTGGGAGCAGAAGAAACAGCCGGCTTTTCGGCGTCCAGCAGTTCAAGGGAGACGAGAGAGCAACATGGTGAGATGTAGGATGGAACGGTGCCACACTCTACCCTAGCATCTCCCTCCCTCAAACTTCCATACCTCCTCCAACCCAGAAAAATAAGGAAAGAAGGTAAAGGACTTAAAGAGACCCGAAGGAATCCCCCAAGGATAGACAACTAAAGGAGAGGACTGTATTCCGAAAGGTACTCCAGCGTGGAGGGTGAGTGATAATAACGTGTATATTGCAGGGGTTGTTATATACTCCCTATATACTCCCTATATACTCTCTATATTCTCTCTATATCCTGGACTTACGTATTGGACTTTCCTTTTCTGTATACCAGATTTAAGCAACGCTTTCATTGTGCTTGCACTAGGATATTGTATATTCTAAATTGAGAGAAGGAAATTGGGGATTCCCTGGGAGGGTCTGAAGGTTTGGAGGAGTTGAAGACATGAAAGGTAAAAACACAAAAGGGAGTGGGTCTAAGAACCCTCAAACTGGTTTGATTAAGAAGTTTATACCCCAAGGAAATTTGACCCCAGAAAGATCTCAAGGAGTGAGTGAAATAAGTCAATTGGAAGTAAGTTTGGATAATAGTCCGAGACTTTCCCTAGGACCGGTATACAATAGTCAACAACCACTGGACGGTATAGGGCCGAGAGAATCTGAAAGAGATCTGCAAATACCAAATAAAAAGGAAATGACGGAGATGTTCAAAAACTTGGAATTATCAATAAAGCAAGAGATGGGGATAATTCGGGAGGATCTGGAACAACTGCTAACTAGGATGGAGGAAACTGAGGAAAAAGTTCAGGGTCATGCTCAAGCTATCCCAAAATTAGAGAGATGGATAATAGACAATAGAAAAGAACAAAAAATACTTTTTTTTATGATGGAAGAACAAGAAAATAGAGACAGGAGAAATAATTGAAGAGTCAGAGGAGTCCCAGAGTTGACTTAAAAGAGTTAATAGGCAAAATTTTGAACTCCATAGTGGATAAAGCTGAGGTGGTGACGTTTAAACTAGATGGAGTGTATAGGATTGGGAAGTACCAACAAGAAAAAAGATTGTTCTTTTTGTTCATTAATGTTCTGCAAGATATTCGGGCCTAATAGAAGGAGATGGACTAGAAGAGAGAAAAGATAAAATCAAGAAGGATGGAAGAAATACAGTTTATAACATATAACGTGAATGGGTTGAATAGTCCTGGGAAAAGATTTAAGTTGTTTAACCTCCCTGGCAGTATGATTATTTCAGATTTTTGGTGCTGAAAGCGGTACCATTTTTTTGCATGGAAATATGTATTTTTTTTATTGTAGGCTGTAATTTTTAGGAAAAACTCACTGAAATCTGTCCGAACAAGAGTCTAGTAAACATCCCGGGTATGATAAAATTTGAAACACAAAATCATAAATTATAATTTAATAAATAATCATAAAAATAATATAAAAATAATAAAAAATTTAATTCAATAATATAATCAAACCAAAAACACTGAAATGTGAAATAGAGCGCCAAGTTCGCACATTGCTGAGCTCAGTCGCAAAATCGTTTTCAGTTTCTGATGACGAATTTCCCCCACGAATCATTATCACTCAATTCTGTAAGTGGTTCTGATTTACTATCGCTGTTCTCTAGCTGATCTAAACCGCTTTTGACCTAAAGGGACACTTTTTGGACGCCATGGACATTTCTCAGTTTCCAGGCAGAAAGAACAGACAAAATGCAGGCAGGGCGCAGGACAAAGCACTAGGGACAATATGTATGTGAAATTGGTTGAAACAGCAATGTTTTACTGTGTAAAATGAAAAAAAAAAAAAATGACATTTTTTAAAATTTTTAAATTTCCCGCCGCCGCCGGCGGCGGCGCCCGTACGTCCCGACGTCACAGGGACAGGACACAGAAGCCGGATGCTGGCATCGGCCGGAGGAGATGGCCGGGGACGCTGCAGGGGACACATCGTGGGAGCGCAGGGTAAGGTAAGTGAAGAACACATGCCGGAGCAGCGCCGTATGGTATTCCCGAGTGTAGCTCGGGGTTACCGCTTTTGGTACTGAAATGTTACCCCGAGCTACACTCGGGAATACCGCCAAGGAGGTTAAAGAGTTACATCACAGGGAAACGTCAGTGGTATTTTTGCAGGAGACACATTTTGAGATAGAATCAAACGTGAAATTAAAAATCTAAATACTATCCAACATGGTTTTATGCAGACTCTCCAATTAAAAGAGCAAAGGGGGTGGCAATAGGATTGGCAAAGAATATGAGATTTGAGTTAGAAGATAGAAGGACTGACCCGGAAGAGAGATTCCTGTTTTTGAAAGGTAAACTTCAGGGAATTGAATGTACACTAGCCAACATATATTGCCCCAATAAGAAACCGGAGATCTACTTAAAGGGTATGCTGAAAAAATTGATAGACTTTAAAAAAAGGGTGTTTGATAATAGCAGGAGATTTTAATCTCTGTATGGACCCACAAAAGGATACAACCTCCCTTGTGCAGAGAGAAGAGGGTAGGTCACTGAGAGCCCTGAAGAGGGCGATCCACGAGTTCCAACTGGTGGACACATGGAGAATGATGCATATGAAAGACAGAGACTATTCCTTCTTCTCCAATGCACATGAGATATACTCAAGATTGGATTATATCCTAATAGATCACCAACTCATTGAAACACTAGTTAAAATAGAAATAGAGACAAGAACTTTCTCGGACCACGCCCCAGTCATAATGAAAATGGGATGGGGAAAAAGGTGGGTGGGAAGTTTAGGATGGAGGTTAAATGAGGCTCTTCTCTTAGATGAGGATATTGTGCAGAAGATCAGGGAAGAGATTAAGGTTTATTTTAAGGAGAATGAGACAGAGGAAGTATCGACAGCTACAGTGTGGGAATGCCATAAGGTATATATAAGAGGAATCTTGATAGCGATGGGAGCAAGGAAGAAAAAAGAAAGAAGAGAGAGGGTTAGTGGACTATTAAAGGAAATCCTGGATCTGGAGCAGATTCATAAGAAGAAAATAACAATAGAAACAAGACAGAAGTTAAGTGATAAAAAAGACGAATTAGAGCGATTGATGGAAGAGGAGAGGAGAAGAGTATTTAATAAAGTATTAAGTGAAAGATATAGATGGGGTGATAGACCAGGAAAGTACTTAATGAGAGCCTTGAATAAAAAGAAAAACAGGAATTATATAGAAAAGATAAAAAACCCCAAGGGTGAGATGGTCCATTCAACTAAAAAAATCATCAAAGTATTTATGGAGTATTATAGAAAGTTGTATAACATCAGCCACCAAGGTTCACCAAAGGAAATTAGAGAGGGTATTGACGAGAAAAGGATGATATACCTAAAAAATGCGGGATTGCCAAAGCTCAGTGAAACACAATTGAACTCCTTGGATGCAGAAATTTCCCAGGAAGAAATAGAAGTAGCATTGAGAAGTACAGGGGGAGGGAAAAGCCCAGGCCCGGATGGTTATACAGTTAAGTACTATAAAAAATTCTGTGAAGTATTGTTACCAAAGTTAAAGAAATATATGAATGACTTGGGAGGAGGGATGGAGGTGAGGAGGGAATCCCTTCAGGCTCATGTTGTTCTCATCCACAAGGAGGGAAAAGATCTATCTCAGTGTTCTAGCTACAGACCAATTTCATTACTAAATACCGATACTAAGTTGTACGCAAAGGTCCTAGCAAACAGGCTGAAAGACCTAATGCCCGAATGGATCCATGGAGATCAGGTGGGCTTTGTCCCAGGGAGAGAGGGTAGAGATAATGGGTTGAGAACTTTGATGCTTACCCAGAAAAGTAGAAAAGGGAAAGCCCCGGTGGTGCTCTTGTCAATTGACGCCGAAAAGGCGTTTGATAGAGTGGACTGGGGCTTCATGATGGACAACTTGGAAGTGTTATGGATTGGAGAGAGAATGCGTGAGTGGATAGGTAAACTATACAGGGAGCCCACTGCAATCATCACGGTAAATGGAGGGAGGTCGGAACCCATTGGGATGTCCAATGGAACAAGGCAGGGATGTCCACTGTCCCCCCTACTGTATGTTTTGACATTGGAACCTCTGTTATCAATGATAAGGAATAGTGGTGCAGTAAAGGGAATACAGATAGAAAATATAGAACATAAAGTAGCGGCCTTCGCAGACGACCTACTGTTATATGTGGGCAACCCCCGAATAACACTACCAAATATAATGAAGATCTTGAAGGGCTACGGTGAACTATCAAATCTAAAAATGAACCCAACAAAAACAGAAATTCTGAACATTAATGTACCAAAGAGCGAAAAAGAAAAGCTACAAAAAGAATTCCCCTTTATCTGGAGAGAAAAAGATATAAAATACCTAGGAATAAAACTTGCTACCTCATATAAACAACTGTATAGATTAAACTATATTTCTCTGATAAATGAGACTAAGGATGAACTAAAAAGATTAGAAGGAGGAAACCCATCATGGTTAGGACGTATAAACCTAATTAAAATGGTAATTATACCTAAAATACTCTATAGATTTCAAATGATCCCAATCAAACTTCCAAAGGCGTTTTTTAAGACAATGAGAAAAATGTTAACAAAATATATATGGAGGAATAAGAAACCAAGAATATCTTATGAAACACTAAGTAGGACTAAAGAGAAAGGGGGGATGGGACTACCTGATGTCAAGAGATATTACAAAGCGGTAATGTTAGCAAGAATTTATGATTGGACTTTTAACCATAAGGGGAAAAGTTGGGTAAAAATAGAAAACGAACTGAATGGAATTAATTTGAGTAAGATGATATGGGTTCCAGCACATTATAGAAGGATTAAAGAGAGCACAAGCACCTACACTTTAAATGTTTTAAGGATATGGGATAATTTACATAGGTATATGAAATGGGAATTCAAATCTATATTAATGCCTCTTGCAAACACGGAGTATTTCCCTCCAGGAAAAGATGAGATATCAGGGAGATGGATTAAAAAGGAAGATATCCAATTGAGAGACGTTTTGGTAGAGGGGGAACTGAGAACATTTAAAGATTTAAAAGAAAGGGGAGGAGATTTGTTTATTAAAATAGATGAGTGGAAATATCATCAATTAAAATGTTTTATTGGAACTCTTCCTAAACCCTTGAGATTAAAAAAGGAGTGGAATCTGTTTGAAAGGTTATTGGAAACACGTAGATATGGGAAACACGGTGTCACAAAAATGTATAGAATACTCACAGAACTGTACACAGACATGAAGTTAATTTTTATAACAAAGTGGGAAAGAGATATGGGGGTGGTGATAGATGAAGATCAACAGAATAAGATATTTAGATTAGTTCACGAGAATGTTAGTATGAGAGATGTTGAGATTAATTATAAATGTTTGACACGATGGCATATTACACCGAGCACTGAGCACAGGATGAGGGGGGAGAATTCAAAAATGTGTTGGAGAGGATGTGGGGAAGAGGGCACGGTTTTTCACATATGGTGGCAATGTCCAAAAATTCAGGTTTTCTGGAAGATAATAGTCAATTTAATAGAAATAATAACTGGAAATGACATAGGATTAGAGCCAACCATGTGTCTCCTACATAGTGTTGAGACAACAGTAAAAAAATATAAAGAATCAGGCCTATGGTACTATTTAAGTGCTGCAAAAGGGTTGATTCCTAAGTTTTGGTGGAAGATGGAGGTTCCGACGGAGGAGGATTGGATCAATAGGGTAAACCAGATTAGCAGAATGGAAAAATCTTATTATACTCAGGAAGATAGGCTGAAATTATACTACTCGCGATGGGATAAATGGGAAAAATCAGGATTGAAAGAGAAATATAGAATACTCTAAACTAGGAAATCACTTGAAGTTATTGGGCCTAGAGAGACTTTGAGATCTTGCAGAGAGAAGGGAGGGGGGGAAGGAGGGGAAAAGGGGGGTGGGGAGGGATGGGAAAGAAAAGAGGTAAATAGAAGGAACAAGGTAGAAATATATTGACTATTTATATGTATTGTGTTTCTCCATATGAAATTTTTGTAATATTATGAAAAATTAATAAATATTTAAATTAAAAAAAAAAATACATCCAGTAATCAGCTAAAGCTGGCATTTTTTCAAGTGAGGGCAAAAGATAAAACTTCTGTGCTTCTACATCTTTTGCGCGGCATTGTGAAGTCTCAGGTATGTGGTCATGTTTGTGTCCACCAAACATCCTCTGCCAAAAATAGTTTTCCTGCACTTTATGCTTTATTTTATTTTTCAGCTTCGGCTGTGCTGTGATTTTCTCTGCTTGCGAATCTGCTGTTTTGTGCTCTGCTCAGAACAGAATTTCTTCTCCAGCAAGGCGAGACCAGAACAAGGGATGTACTCACAGCTGATTGTAATTGGTCTTTTTCAAACGTTTCACAGACTCTGGAGCTTGGTTGTGGTCTGGATTTGCTGAAATGTATGTAAGCATTCTCAAAGTTGCGATGCAGGTTCAGCTGTTATAAAGACCGCTCATGATCTGTGATCAGCAGAGCATCTTCATCATCTCTCAAACTTTGTGGGACTCGTCCTAGAGCACCATCCTCTTCTTCATCCGAAACTGTGGATCACCTGACAGTTTCAACGGTCTTCCTAGAAAGGGGTGGAGATCATACACATAAGGTGTTTCATCCTGTTTGGTGTCCACAAAGATGATCTTTTGTGCCTGAGGCTTCAAAATGCAAAGCAATAGATGTAGAAGCACAAGTTTATCTTCTGCCCTCACATGAAAAAAGGCCAGCTTTAAACTGACCACTTAGGTTTGTATCCAAATCTAGACGGATTAGCAAAGGTTCAGTAAGACCTGCACGTGCAATTTGGGAAGAGAAGAGAATAACAAAGTTTTGTGATATTCTGGAAGACGGGTATGGATCAGCAAAAGGATTTGCTTGCTCAGCAAAAACGACATACCCCACACCGCGTAACTTAAAATTCATGGTCTTGCATCAGACGGCCAGGTGTAGCAGTGATTACATCAGGATTTTCATGTAGTGCAGCAAATTGATCTACCATCACCATTATCATTTGATAAGAGCGGTCGGCAAAGCAGTAGGGGAAGGGGAAAAAGGAAGGGAGGGAAGGAAGTAAGAAAAGGAATGGAAAGGATAGAAGGGAAGGAAGGAGGGAAGGGATGAAGGTAGAAGGGGAGGAAAGGAAGAAAGGAGAGCAAGGAAGGAAAGAAGCATGGAAAGAAGTGTAAGCAGCTGCTTCTGGGGGTTGAAAGTCTAGCTGAAAAAAGACAAAAGTCATTGCACAGAAAGTATTCCAAATGAGCCATGTCATGTTCTAAAGAACACTGCAAGTGTCAAGCTTGGAAGTGTCAAGATCTTTGGGAAGAATAGCTGACAAAAACAAGGTTTGGTGATTTTCTTGAAGACGGGAAAGGATCTCCTACAGCTGCTCAGCAAAAGTCTGTCTGCTTCATCAAAAACGACATACTCCACACTGCGTAACTTCACATTCATGGCCGTGCATCAGACGGCTAGGTATAATAATGATTATATCAGGATTTTCATTTAGTGCAGCAAACTGATCTTTTCCCCACCCAAAATAAGAGCAGTCTGCAAACCAGTAAACTGGTCACTGGTTCAATCCTTTTTATTCTGCTCCGTCGTACTAGTCTGTCGACTTCGTGAGCGGCAGTAGGATAAGAGTAGCTAATGTGTAGAAGCTGCTTTAGGGAATGAAAGTCTAACTGAAAATAGAAATTCCTATCCAACCTTTCTTCATTTAATATCCGTTCTTCTTTTGTTTTTTTCCCTTCTTCCCCCTTTTTCCCCTCCATTTCTTCCTTATATCCCTTTTTTGTTTCCTTTCCTTCTTTCTTCCTTCCTTTCTATTCCCTTCCCTACATTTCTTCCTTCCGTCCCTACTTTTCTATCCTTCTTACTTCCTCTCCCCCACCTTCCTTCCTTCTTTCCTTCCTTCTTTCCTTCCTTCTATCCTTCTTTCCGTCTTTTATCTCCTTTCTTCATTTGCTTCCTTCCTTCTTTTTTTTCCATTCCCTTCCGTTCCCTTTCCTACACGTCCCCTACCTTCTCTTACTTCCTTCCCTCCCTAAATTTCTATCCTCCTTCGTTCCTTCCCCCCCTTATTCTTTTCTTCCTTCCTTCTTACCTTCATCCCTTCCCTCCTTCCTTCCTTCCCTTCCCCTCTTTTAATTCCACTCTCTCCTCTACATTTCTCTCCTGTCCGCCCTTTCCTCCTTCCTAGAGTCCTTCCTCCCTTCCTTCCTCCTATCCCTCTCTCCCCTTACCTCCCTTCTCTCTTTCTTTCTCTTCCTCCATACCTTCTTTCTTCCCTCTCCCCTCCTCTCCTTCATTCCTTCCATGTATATCTTTTCCTTCTTTCCCGTCCTTCCTTCCTTCTTACCTTATCTTCTTCCTTCCTTCCTTCTTTACTTTTTTCCTACCTTCCCTAGTTCCTTCTTTTAATTCCTTTCTAAATTATTTCCATCCTTGTGTCCCTCTTCTTCCTCCCATCCTTCAATCTATCCCTCCTTCTCCTTCTTTCCCTTCCCTCCTCTCCTCTCCACTTCCTTCCTTCCTTCCTTCCTTCCTTCCTTCCTTCCTTCCTTCCTTCCATTCTGTCCTTCCTCCCTCTTCTTCCTTCTTTCCTTTCCTCTATTCCTCCCTTTCCTACCATATCCTTCCCTCCCTTCCTCTCTTTCTTCCCTCCCTCCCCTTCCAGGATGGAATGGAAATAAGAAGTGAAGGGATGAAGTAAGAATGGAAGGAAATGGAGAAGGGGAGGGGGGTGAAGGAAGGACAGGATGGAGGGAAGGGAAGGAAGGGAAGGAAAAATAGAAGGAGGGAAGGAAGGAATGGGAGGGAGGGAAGTGAAGGAAGGATAGGATAGGAAATGGAGGAATTGAGAAAAGGAAAGAGGAAGAAAGAAGTTTTGAAGGAATTAAAGAAATAAGGAAGGAAAGAATGAAGGAAGAATGAGGAGGGAGGATTGGAACAAAGTAAGGAAAAAAAGGGATTGGGAGAAGGGAAGGAAGGCAGCAAGAAAAAGGAAAGGAAAAGAAAGGAATGGAAAGTGAAAAGAGGGAAGGAGGGAGGAAGGAATAGTAGGAAGTGAAGAAAGGAAGGAAGGAAGGAAGAAAAGATGTGAAGGAAAGAAATGAAGGGAGGGGAGGAAATCAGGAAGGGAAGTAGGAAGGAAGGCAGGAAGGAAGGATGGAAGGAAGGGAAGAAATTAAGGAAGGGAAGAAAGGAGGGAAAGATGGAAGCAAGGACAGAAGGAAGGAAGGAAGGAAGGAAGGAAGGAAGGAAGGAAGGAAGGAAGGAAGGAAGGGAAGAAATTCAGGAAGGGAGGAAAAGAGTGAAAGATGGAAGCAAGGATGGAAGGAAGGAAGGGAGGGGAGGGAAGCGGGAAGGAAATGAAGGAAGAAATGTGGGAGGGATGAAGAAAAGAAGGGAAAGGATGGAAGGGAGATAAGAAGGGAAGGGAAGCAGGAAGAATGGAAGCAAATGGAGATGGGGAGGCACGTTATATCACATATGGTGGGAATGTGCAAAGATACAAGTATTCTGGAGAAAATTGGTACACCAAATTAGAAAGATTACGGAAATTGATATTAGTCTGGACCCTGGAATCTGCGTTTTACATAATACAGAAATAACAGTAAATAAATATAAAGAATCAGGAGCATGGAACTTTTTAAATGCAGCCAAGGGATTGATTTCAAAGTTTTGGCATTAAGTAGAAGCCCCAAAAAAACAAGATTGGATAGATAGAGTGGACTATATTGTATTGTCCTACAGTACCATGCGCTTCTTCATCCGAAAGTGTGGGTGGTGACAGTAACAAGGGTCTTCCTAGAAAGAAGAAAGTAAGGGAAAGGATGGAATGCAGATAAGGAAAGGGATGAAGGAAGAATGGAAGGAAATGGAGAAGGGGAGGGGGTGAAAGAAGGAAAGGAGGTTGGATTGGGATTTAAGTGAAGGGAAGGAAAAGAAGAATAGAAGGAGGGAAAAAGGGGAGACAAGGTAAGGATGGAAAGAATGAAAGGATGGTAAGGAAGGAACTTAGAGGGAGGGAAGGGGAGATAGAGAAGGAAGGAAGGAAAGAAGGAATTTGCCCTTTTGCACGGGCAAACTCTAGCAGCATCTTGGGAAGAGTGGCTGATAAAAACAAGGTTAGGCGATTTTCTGAAAGACGGGCAAGGATCTTCTGCAGTTGCTCAGCAAAAGATTATCTTCTTCATCAAAAAACGAAATTCTCCACACTGTGGAACTTAAGATTCCTTCCCGTGCATCAAGGATTATACCCCAGGACACCCCCAATAACATTGATACAGTAAATAAAGAAAAAAGAAGTATATTTCTAAAAATTGCAGGTCTAACAAAATTAAGTAAAATTCAACTGAATTCTTTGGATTCAGAAATTACGTCAGAAGAAATAGAAATAGCACTGAAGGATAAGGAAAAGTCCGGGCCCAGACGGGTTTACTGTAAAATATTATAAAAAATATAAAGAGTTATTAATACCTAGTTTGAAGACATATATGAACGCCCTCGGAGATAAATTTGGAAATTAGGGGAGAGTCCTTACAGGCCAATATAGTTTTAATTCACAAGGAAGATATAGACCCTTCTCAGTGTGCAAGTTATAGATAAATTGTTAAATTGTTTGCAAAAGTTCTGGCAAACAGGCTTAAGGTCTTGTTGCCAGAATGGATACATGGGGATCAGGTGGGATTTGTCCCGGGAAGAGAGGGTAGAGACAACGGATTAAGATCATTGTTGCTTATACAAGAGGGAAAAAAAGGGAAGACCCCAGTAATATTATTGTCAATTGATGCAGAGAAAGCATTCGATAGAGTGAACTGGAGTTTTATGATGGACACCTTGGTGGAGATGGGGTTGGGGGATAGAATTAGGAAGTGGATTGTTAATTTATATAAAGGCCCCACAGCCACTGTCTTGGTAAATGGAGGAAGATCGGAGCTCTTTAGGATGTCAAATGGAACTAGACAGGGATGCCCCCTATCCCCACTATTGATTGTTTTGTCCCTGGAACCATTGTTGTCAATGATAAGAAAGAATATCAATATAAAAGGAATAAAGATAGGTGATAGAGAACATAAGGTAGCGGCCTACGTGGACGATTTATTTTTTTTTGTTGGAAACCCTTGTATTTCTCTACCAAACTTAATGGAAATACTGAAAGAGTATGGGGAAATATCAAACTTAAAAATTAATCCAACAAAATCTGAAATTTTAAATATAAATCTTAAAAATAGTGAAAAAGAAAAAATACAAGAAGAATTCCCCTTTGTGTGGAGAGAGAAGGAACTAAAGTATCTTGGGGTAAAATTGTCTGCCTCAATTAATAATATGTATAAGATTAATTATATTTCACTTTTAAACGAGATAAAAGAGGAATTGAAGAGGTTGGGAACTGGAAATCCGTCTTGGATGGGCCGTATAAATTTGATAAAAATGATAATTTTGCCCAAAGTCTTATACAAGTTTCTAATGATCCCAATTAAACTTCCAGAGGTTTTTTTCAGGACACTAAGGAAAATGCTGTTGGGGTATATATGGAGGGAAAAAAAACCAAGGATAAGCTGACTAGAAACGCTGACTAGAATTAGAGAGGAGGCTTAGGGCTCCCAGATTTCAAGAGATATTATAAAGCGACCTTGATCGCGAGAATCTTTGACTGGACTCACAACCCAGGGAAAAGTTGGGTCAAAATTGAAAATACACTGAGTGGGTCCAATCTGAATAGAATTATATGGTTACCTACACATCATAGAGGTCTAGATGTTAACACAAGTATATACACTTCTATTGTTTTAAAAGTTTGGCAGATGTTACACAGACAAAGGGGTTGGGTTTTTAATTCACAGTTAATGCCACTTAAAAATACAGATTACTTTGCACCGGGGAAGGAAGATATCACGGGGAATTGGATTATTAAACAGGACGCGCAACTGAGAGATATAATGGTGGGTGAGGAATTAAGATCTTATAGAGAGATGGAGAAATTAAAGGGAGAGGTTTTTAGCAGAATGGACGAGGTTCGATACCACCAATTAAAACACTTTTTTGAGAGTCTCCCAAAACCGGTGAGAACTAAAAAGGATTGGAATTTATTTGAAAGTTTATTAGATACACGGGGAGATGGGAGACATGGTGTTGCTAAAATATATAGAATTTTAACGGCACTAGACACTGACACAAAATTAATTTATGTAGAGAAATGGGGAAAAGATATGGGTAGGGAGATCGATGAGGAACAGCAGAGGACAATGCTTAGATTAATTCACGAAAATATTAGTATGAGAGAAGTAGAATTAAATTATAAGTGTTTAGTTAGATGGCACATTGCACCGAGTGTGGAGCACAAGATGAATGGGGAGAACTCTCCACTATGTTGGAGAGGCTGTGGAGAAGTGGGTACACTATATCACATTTGGTGGGAATGTTCAAAGATACAGGTGTTCTGGGGGAAAATCGTCTATTTAATGTGGAAAATCACTAAGATCGATATTAGATTGGACCCAGAGTTATGTCTCCTTCATATCTCTGAGCTTACAGTGAGATCATATAAGGACTCAGGGATTTGGTACTTTCTGAGTGCAGCCAAAAGCTTGATTCCTAAGTTTTGGAAAAAAAAGGAGGTTCCGACGGTAGAAGATTGGTTGATCAGAATGAATCAGTTATGTGAGATGGAAAGACTTTATTACACACACATAGACGGGATGGAGATGTACCATAAAAAGTGGGGAAAATGGGAAGAATTTAGACAAGAAAGTGAAATATAGTTGATTTATACCTCTTGACGAACAATGATTTTTAGAAATGAGTTTTAGAAAGAAAAAGGATAGTGCTATATATTTATTTATTTATTCGTTCTCTCTCTTTTGGATTTGAAAAGAAATGGCAGAGCGGGATGGAGGGGGGAGGGGGGATATGGTGATGGGTGTGGGCGGGGAGGGGCTTAGGGGGGGATTAGGGTTGTGGGAAATAAATAAATTATGAGGAATATAATGATTATTTAATGAAGAAAATGTTTGTTTATTATATCTGAGGTATGGACAGAAGAACATTAATGAAGGAGGGAAAGGAAGGAAAGGAAAGAAAGAGAGAAGGGAGGAAGGAAGGAAGGAAGGAAGGAAGGAAGGAAGGAAGGAAGGAAAGGAAGGAAGGAAGGAAGGAAGGAAGGAAGGAAGGAAAAATAGGATAGGATAGGAAAGGGGGGAAGGGAGAAAAGGAAAGAAAGAAGAAAGGGAAGGAAGGAGAGAATTTAAGAAGGAAGGAAGGAAGGAAGGAAGGAAGGAAGGAAGGAAGGAAGGAAGGAAGGGAGGGAATAAGGAAAAAAAAAGGCATGGAAGGAATGAAGGAGAGGAGGGGAGGGAAGGGAAGGAGGAAAATGGGAGGTAGGAAGGAAGAGAAAGAAAGAGAGAAGGGAGAAAGTAAGGAGGGGAACGGATGAATGGAAGGAAGGAATGGAAGAGAGGTAAGGAAGGAGGAGAAGTGAGGGAAGAAGAAAAGTGTAGAGAGGGATAGGAGGAAGGATGGGAGGAAGGAGCAGAGTAAGGAAAGGGGAGGGAAGGAGGAAGAAAGGAGAGGAAGGGATAGCAGAAAGGAAAGAGGGGAAGGGAAGGGATGAAGAAAAGAAGAGAAAGAAGGAAGGAAGGAAAGGGGGGGAGGAATAAAGGAGGATAGAAATTTAGGGAGAGAAGGAAGAAAGGAAGAGAAGGTAGAGAAAGTGTAGGAAAAGAAACAGAGCAGAATGGAAAGGAAAGGAAGGAAATAAGAGAGCAAATGAAGAAAGGAGAGGAAGGAAGGAAAGAAGGATAGAAGGAAGGAAGGAAAGAAGGAAGGAAGGAAGGAGGGAGTGAGGAAGGAAGGTAGGAATTCCTCCCTTCCTTCCTCCTTCCCCTTCTCCTCCCTTCCCTTTGCTTCAATTTCTCCCCTTCTTCCCTTCCCTTCCTACCCTTCCTTATCTTCTTTCCTTTTTTCCTGCTCTCCATCCCCTTCCTTCCTTTGTGCTTTCATCCCTTCCCTCCTTTTTTTTTTTTTCCTTTGCATTTCTTTCCTTTCCTTTCTTTCCTTCCTTCCTTCCTTCCATCCTTCCTTCCTTCCTTCCCTTCCTTCCTTCCTTGCATACATTTCTATCCTCCTTCCCTCCTTCCTTCCCCACTCCTTTCTTCCTTCCTTTCTTCCTCTTCTTCTTCCCTCCACTTCTGTTTTCTTCCCTTCCCTTCTTTCCTTTCTTTTTTCCCTCCCTTTTCCTTTTTTTCCACATTCCTCCCTCCTTCATTCCTCCCCTTCCTTCCTTTCTTCCTTCTTTCTTGATTTTCTTCCTACCTTCCTCATTCACCCCCTCCCCTTATCTCCCTCCTTCCTTCCTTCTCTCCTTATTTCCTCCTTTCCTCCCTCCATTCCCTTCCTTCCTCTCCTTCATTCATTCCCTTCCTTCCTTCACTCTCCTCCACTTCCTTCCTTCCTTCCTTCCTCCCATCCTTCCCTTTCTTCCCTCCCTCCACTTTCCTTTTCTTCCCTTCCCTTCTTTCCTTTCTTCTTTCTCTCCCTTCTCCTTTTCTTACACCTTCGTCCCTCCTTCATTCCTCCCCTTCCTTCCTTTCTTCCTTCTTTCTTGATTTCCTTCCTTCCTCATTCACCCCCTCCACTTCTCTCCCTCCTTCCTTCTCTCCTTTTTTCCTCCCTCCATTCCATTCCTTCCTCTGCTTCTTTCATTCTCTTCTTTCCTTCACTCCCATCCACTTCCTTCCTTCCTTCCTTACCTCCCTCCCCTTCCCTCCTTCCTCTTTTCTTCCCTTTCCTATCCTATCCTATCCTTCCTTCCCTTCCTTTCCTTCTTTCCATCCTTACCGTCCCTCTCTTTCCATCCCTCCTTCTTTGCTTCCTTTCCTTCCCTTACCTTCCATCCCAATGCTCCCTCCTTTCCTTCCTTCACCCCCCTCCCCTTCTCCATTTCCTTCCATGCATACTTCATCCCTTCCCTTCTTATCTCCATTCCTTCCTTTTTCTTCCTTTCTTCCCTCATTCTTCCTTCATTTCCTTGCATCTTTTAATTCCTTCTTTGCTTTCCTTCCCCCTTCCATCCCCTCCCCTCCTATCCCTCCCTTCCTTCCTTCTTTTCCTCCTTCCTTTCTTCCTTTCCTCCTTCCTTCCTTCTATCCTCTTTCCTTCCCATCCTCCCCTCCCTTCCTTATTTCCTCCCTCCAAATTCTTCCTTCACTCTATCCTTCCTTCCCTCTTTCCTTTCTTCCTTTTTTTTTTCCTTCCCTTCCATCCCAATCCTCCCTCCTTTCCTTCCTTCACCCCCCTCCCCTTCTTCATTTCCTTACATTCTTCCTTCATTCCTTCCCTTCTTATCTCCATTCCTTCCTTTCCTACTTTCTTTGCTTTACTTCCCACTTCCTTCCTCTCCCGTCCTTTCCCTTCTTTCCCTCCCTTCCTTCCTTCCTTACTTCCTTCCTTCCTTCTTTCCCTCTTTCCTTCCTCCCCTCCCTTCATTTCTTTCCTTCATATCTTTTCTTCCTCCCTTCCTTCCTTCCTTCCCTCTTTTCACTTTCCTTTCCTTTCTTTTCTTTTTTTTTTTCCTTTTTCTTCCTGCCTTCTTTTTCTCTTTTCTTCTTTTACTTTTTTCCTATCCTCCCTCCCCATTCTTCCTTCATTATTTCTTTCCTTCCTTATTTCTTTCTTTCCTTCATAACTTCCTCCCTTTCTTCCATTTCTTCCTTCTTTCCTTTTTTTAATTCCTCCATTTCCTATCCTAATTTCCCTACCCTTCCTTACCTAACACCCCTTACTTCCTTCCCTTCTATCTTTTCCTTTCCATTCTTCTTTCATCCCTCATTCCTTCCTTCCTTTCCTTTTCTCCTTCCCTGCTTTCCTTCCGGCTTCCCTCCCCTCCTTTCCCTCCCTCATTTCCTCCCTTCCTTCTATCTTTTCCTCATTCCTTCCTTTTCTTCCGTCCTTCCTTTCTTCCCTTCCTTCCTTCCTTTCCCTCCCTCCCTACTCCCTTCTCTTCATTCCCTTTCATTCTTTTCCTTTCCTTCATTCTTTCCTTCCAGCTTTCCATGCATTCCTTCTTTCTTCTCTTCCTTCCTTCCTACCTTCCTTCTATCCTTCCCTACCCTTTCATTTCCTTCTTCCCTCCCTCCCTCTTTCCCTCCTTCTTTCCCTCTTCCCTTTCTTCCTCCTACCTTCCCTTTGCTTCCACTTATCCCCTTCCTACCCTTTTTTCTCTTCCTTCCTTCCCTCCTGCCCTCCATCCCCTTCCTTCCTTTTTGCCTTCATCTCTCCCCTCCTCTTCTATGCTTTCCTTTCCATTCCTTTCCTTTTCCTTCCTTCTTTCCCTCCCTGCTTCCTTCCATACATTTCTATCCACCTTCCCTATTTCATTCCTCCCACTTTTCTTCCTCTTCTTCCTCTCATCATTCCCTTTCTTCCTTCCTTCCTTCCTTCCTTCCTTCCTTCCTTCCTTCCTTCCTCCTTTCCTCCCTCAATTCACTTCGCTCTGCTCTTTTCCTTCCTTCGGGGGTTCTTTCCTATCCTCCCTTCCTCCTTTTCCTTTTCTATCCTTCTTTCCCTCCCTTTGCTTCCTTTCATTCCTTCCATCCTGAACTTCTCTCCCTATCCTTCCCTCCTTTTTTTCTTCCTATCCTTCCCATCCATCCCTACCCTCCTTCCTCCATTCTTTCCTTCCTTCTCCCCCTCCCCATCTCCATTCCCTTCTATCCCTTCCCTTCTTATCTCAATTCCATTCTTTCCATTCCTTTCTTCTTCCCTCCCTCATTCCTTTCTTCATTTCCTCTCATCCTTTCCTTCCTTCTTTGATTTCCTTCCCACTTCCCTCCCCTCCTTTCCCTCCTTTCCCTCCTTTCGCTCCATCCCTTCCTTCCTTACTTCCTCTTTCCTTCCCTTCCTCTCCTCCCTTCCTGATATCCTCCCCTCTCTTCATTTCTTACCTTCATATCTTTTCTTCCTTCCTTCCTATCTTCACTTTCAATTTCCTTTCCTTTCTTTTCTTTTCCTTTTTCTTCCTGCCTTCTTCCTTCCTTATATTCCTCCCCTCTCTTTTCTTCCTTTACTTTGTTTCTATCCTCCCTCCCCACTCTTCCTTCACTCTTACCTTCCTTCCTTATTTATTTCCTTCCTTCATAACTTCCTCCCTTTCTTCCCTTCCCTTCCTTCCTTCCTTCCTTCCTTCCTTTCTTCCTTCTTTCCTTTTCTTAATTCCTCCCTATCCTAGCCTATCCTTTCTACCCTTCTTTTCTTCCTTTCCTTCACTTGCTTCCCTACCCTCCCCCCCCCCATCTTCATTTCCTCTCATTCGTCATTCATCCCTTCCTTCCTTCCCTTTCATCCTTCTTCCCTCCCTCATTCCTTCCTTCCTTTCCATTCCTCTTTCCCTGCTTTCCTTCCGGCTTCCCTCCCCTCCTTTCCTTCCCTCCCTTCCTTCGTTCTCTTCCTTCCTTTCTTCCTTTCCCTCCCATTCTCTATTCTCTTCTCTACCATTTCTTTCCTTTCCCTTCCTTACTTCTTCCCTTCCTTCTTTCCCTGCCTTCCTCCCTTCCTTCTTTTCTTCCTTCCTTCTATCCCTCCCTCCTTCCCTCCCTCTCTTCCCTTTCTTCCTTCTTCCACTTCTCCTACCTTCCTTGTTTTTCCATTTCTCCCCTTCTTTCCTTTCTTCCCTTACCTCTCCTTCCCATCCTTTCTTTTTTCCCAGGCAGGAAGGAAGGAAGGAAGGAAGGAAGGAAGCAATAAAATAAGAAAAAAAGGGGAGGTGGAGGGAATATAGGAGGGAAGGGAAAGAGGAAAAATAGGGAAGTAGGGAATGCATGAAGGAGAGGAGAGTAGGGAATGTAAGGAGGAAAAGAGGAAGGAAGGAAGGGGAAGGAAGGAATGCAGAAAGGAAAGAAGGGGAGAAATTGAAGCAAAGGGAAGGAAGGAGAAGAGGCAGAATGAAAGGAAGGGAGGGGAACAAGGGATGGAAGGAAAGGGAAAAGGGAGGGAGGGATATAAGGAAAGCAAGGAAGGAAGGAAAGAAGGAAGGCAGAGAAACCAAGAAGGAAAGAAGGAAGGAAGGGAAAGGAATGGAAAGAAAGGGCAGGGAAGAGAAGGGAAGAGGAGGGATGGAGGCGAGGGAAGTAGGGAAGGAAGGAAGGAAGGAAAGGAGGGGAGGAAAGTAAAGGAAGGAATGAGGGAGGGAACAAGGATGGAAGGGTAAGGTTGGAACGGAAGGAAGGGATGAGGAAACAATAAAAGGAAATGGAGGGGGGAAGGAAGGAAAGAAGAGAGGAAGGATTGCAGGGATGGAAATGAAAGAAAGGAAGAAAAGAAGGTCAGGAAGGATGGAATGAAAGGAAGGGAAGGGAATGACAGAAGGGGAGGGAGGGAATAAAGAAAAAAATAGGATAGGAAAGGGAGGAAGGGAGAAAAGAAAAGAAGGAAGAAAGGGAAGGAAGGAGAGAAGGTAAGAAGAGGAAAGTGAAGGAGGGAAGGGAAAGAAGGAAAAGAAAGGTATGGAGGGAATGAAGGAGAGGAGGGGAGGGAAGTAAGGAAGGAGGGAGGAAAGAAGGAAGGAAGGGATAAAAAAAAAGGGGAGGGAGAAAAGGAAGAAAGGAGAGGAAGGAAGGAAGGAGAGAAGGTGGAAGGAAGGAGGATAGAAATGTAGGGAGGAAAGGAAGAAATGAGGGGAAGTTTAGGAAAGGGAATAAAAAGGAAGGAAGGAAAGAAGAAAGAAAGAAGGAAAGGAAACAAAAAAAGTGGAGGAGGGAAATAAGGAAGAAATGGAGAGGAAAAAGGGGAAAGAAGGAAAAAAAAAATAAAGTTAGAAAGGATAGGAAATGAAGGAAGGATGGAAAGGAAAAAAGAAAGGAAAGAAAGGTCGGAGGAAGTCAGGATAGAAAGGGTAAGGTAGAAAAATATCTTCCCATCCTTCTCTGCCTCCATTCTTTTCCTTTCCTTTCCCTTGCCTTCTTTCCTTTCTACTTTCCCTTACATTCCTTCCTTCCTTCCTCCTTTCTTCTTGCCTTCTATCTTTCCTTCCCTACCTTCCCTCCATCCTCTTTCTTTCTTCCTTCATTTCTTCTATAGAAATTCCTCACGTCCTTCCTCCCTCCCTCCTTCATTCTTTCCTTCCTTCCATCCTTCCAAGCTTCCTCTCCTTTCTTCATTTGCTCCCTTCCTTCTTCCCTTTCCATTCCCTTCCATTCCCTTTCCTACAACGGGACCTACCTTCTCTTCCTTCCTTTCCTCCCTAAATTTCTATCCTCCTTCCTTCCTTCCTCCCCCCTTATTCTGTTCTTCCTTCCTTCTTTCCTTCATCCTTTCCTTCCTTCCTTCCTTCCTTTTTTCCTTCCCTTCCCCTCTTCAACTCCCCTCCTCTCTGGAAAGAAGGGAGGAAGGAAGGAGGATAAATATGTAGGGATGGAAGGAAGAAATGATGGGAAGTGTAGGAAAGGGAATGGAAAGGAAGGAAGCAAGAAAGAAGTGAAAAGAAACAAAAAGGGGAAAAAGGGGAAAAAAGGGGGAAGAAGAAAAAGAAACAAAGGAAGAAAGGATAGGAAATGAAGGAAGGATGGAAAGGAAAAAAGAAAGGAAAGAAAGGAATGAGGGAGACAAGATAGAAAAGGTAATAAAGAAAAAAAAGAAGGAAGAAAAAACAGGAAAGGAAGATAGGGAGTGGGAAGGAAGGATAGAAAAAGAAGGATGGAAGGGAAGAAAGGAAGGAAAGAAAGGAAGGAGGGGAACAGTTAGCGGCACTTGAAAGACCCATCTCCCAAGCCGAAACCTTAGACCAGGGGTCTGCAACCTTTAAGACATAAAGAGCCACTTGGACCCATTTCCGAGAGGGAAAAAAAGACTGGGAGCCGCAAAACCATTGCAACATTTAAAACAAATCTGACACTGCATATATTGCAAAAAGCACTCTGGTCATGAAGGGGGTTTAAGGGCCCAGTAAGCAAAGGGTTAATCAGAGCCATAGTGTATTGTCAATCACAATCATAGCCTGGTGGGCAACCTTTTTTTTCAACTGAGCCAAATCTCGCCAAAACCACGATTGAAATTTATTTTGAGAGCCACATTTTTAAAACTGAAAATACATCCCCCATATAGTAATTCATCCCCCATAGTAATTCATCCCCCCATATAGTAATTCATCCCCCATAGTAATTCATCCCCCATATAGTAATTCATCCCCCATATAGTAATTCATCCCCCATATAGTAATACATCCCCCATATAGTAATTCATCCCCCATAGTAATTCATCCCCCCATATAGTAATTCATCCCCCATAGTAATTAATCCCCCATATAGTAATTCATCCCCCATATAGTAATTCATCCCCCATATTAATTCATCCCCCATATTAAGTCCCCAAGTCCCCCCTGTGTCAATTCACTTACCTTTGCTCCACGCGTTCCTCTCGCCGTGTTCCCGCGCCGTTCCGGTGTAGCATGAAAATCTGTCTCCTATGAGGATCTGTTCCCCTCGACGTATCTGCGCATGTGCCAGTTTCAGGCATTAGCAGCCGATCGGCGATCTCCGGCACATGCGCAGATACGTAGAGGGGGGACAGATCCTCATAGGGGACAGATTTTCATGCTACTCCGGTCTTCAGGGCGGACTGTGAGAGGAGCCTAGCTCCGCGGGCCGGATTAAAAGGTCCGCTGGGCCGTAGTTTGCCCATTGCTGCCCTATTGCCTGTCACCTGGTGGGCAGTGTGCTCCGGAGCCGCAGCCAAGGTGAAAAAGAGCCGCATGCGGCTCTGGAGCCGCGGGTTGCCGACACCCGCCTTAGACGCTATTAAAAGTCTAAAGCTACGTAAACGCCCAGGGCCAGATGGCTTCTCAGCCACTTACTATAAAAAATTTGCTCATCTACTTACACCTATCCTCACTAATGCTTTTAACGCTTTACTATCTGGCCAAACCTTCACCCATGAAACAGTGCAAGCGAACATTTCAATGATCCCAAAGCCGAATTCTGATGACACGCAGTGGTCCAACTATAGGCCAATCTCTCTCCTTAACATTGACATCAAACTGCTAGCAAAAGTCCTTTCTTCACGTCTTAACCTGTATATTGGCTCTTTAATTCATAATGACCAAGTGGGCTTTATCCCGACTAGACAAGCGGGAGATAACATCAGACGTGCATCCCTTTTGGCAAATTTAGCAAGATCCCGTAATATTCCCGCATATTTCCTGTCCCTAGATATCCGGAAAGCATTTGACACAGTCTCATGGCCATACCTCGATTATATTTTGCATCGGTGGGGTTTTGGCCCACATTTCTTAACCTGGATCTTCTCGCTGTATCGAGAGCCTACGGCCAGAATTAGGTATCTGGGGCACAGGTCAGCTCAGTTCCCGATCTCCAGAGGCACGAGACAGGGCTGCCCTCTGTCCCCCTTGCTCTTTGCTCTGGCTATAGAGCCCCTAGCCATCTTAATTAGAGCTAATCCGGATGTCAGGGGACTCGAAATAGGGGGCACACACCATAAGCTATGTCTCTTTGCGGATGAGGTCTTGCTCTTTCTCACGTCACCGTTGACTTCTTCACCCTCCCTACTCCGGCTTCTCGAGGCGTTTGGCGCGCTTTCTGGTCTAATAATAAACCCGAATAAATCTACAGCACTCAACATTTCCCTCCCCCCTAAAGAGTTGACGCATCTGAAACAGATTTTACCATTCCCTTGGTCACAATGTCATATCCCTTTCTTGGGAATCAAACTGACCCCTAAGTTATCAGACCTTTACGTAGCTAACTATCTTCCGATGCTAAACCATCTCTCTGCCCTTATATCCAAATGGTCTTCCCTCCCCCTTGCATGGCTAGGCAGAATAGCAGTTATCAAGATGTCAATCCTCCCAAAAATTCAATATCTGTTCAGAGTCCTTCCAGTCCCAGTCCCCCCTCATTACCTCCGCACACTGCAGCGTCGCATCTTTTCCTATGTATGGGGCAATACTCGCCCTCGTATACCCCGCTCCACCCTATACCGTCCTAAGCTCGCTGGAGGTAAGGGCCTACCCGACATCAGCAAATATTATCAAGCAGCGCATTTAGCCCAATTACCTAAGTATCATGCAACCTTTGAAATCCCTCAATGGGTTGCGCTTGAATCAATAGAATGCGATCCCCTATCCACCGCTAACCTACTCTGCATCACTTCCTACAGAGGAATAAGTTTAAATCCTTTGCCTCGCTGTGGGAAACGCATAGCCTCCCGGCCTCTGAGATATTTAGATACTTGCAGCTACAACACTTTTACGCCCCATACGCTACAATAACACTGTTCAACAAATTTTTATTTTTTGCCAGTTTTGGAAACAAAAGGATCCATTTCTTAATGAATTTCACATTCTGAGTTCAAATATAACAATGAAATTTGTCAATTGGCTCTAGTTTTTCTGTAAATGGAAAGTTTTCTACTATAGGCGTAATGACTACATAATGCACAATAATTATATAGATAGAAGTCTTTCCACAAATATAAAGCAAGTGATATTGACTACATAACAAAGCCTAAATGGCATAATATATTGCATAGGATTACCAAGAAAAATTATAGCCATAAGCTAAGTTGAATCATTTTAATACTTAGGATTCTCACTAGTTTTGTCTTCAGTTTGTGTCGGTTTTGCTTCTCTTGGCTTTTCTCTTGTATTCGAGGAAAGGGCTATCTCTTACAACTGCACGTGACTACACGCTTCAGGTTCTTCCTCACTTGACTCAACCACAAAGGATTCTGGTGCTTTAGGAATTGGTAGCCCCTCTCCATGAGGAGCTGGACGTATTGCCGATGGAATATTTGGATAGTGCACAGATAACTTTTTCTTCTTATTTAGCCCTTTTACAATTGGAGGCACCATACAAAAGTAACAATTACTAACATGATCTGTTGGCTCTCTCCAAATCATTGGCACAGCGAAAGGCATAGATGCCTTTTTTCCATTCAACCATTGCTCCAGTGCCGTCCCACAAGAATTGCAGCATATATGTGGTGCCCAGCTCTTGTCCTGGTCTCCTATCTTGCAGCCAAAATACAAGTTGTAGGCTTTCTTAATCATTCCTGTTATCCTCCTTTTTTGTGAGATAAAAGTTATTTCACCGCAGATATAGCAGAAATTATGTGCTTTATTCAAACAAGTTCGAGGCATTCCTGAGTAGCCTATATAAGCATAAAATGAAATGTAAAGACGCTGTCGAACTACAATCAGCTACAGATACTGCAGCTTTTATGCAGTGAAGTGATGCAATTAAAGGCTAATATTGCATCATCTCAGTATACATGCAATTTTCTATTGGTCACCAGTATCAATTGCGCAATATGCAGCTGAAGTTGCATCATAATTTTGAATGGCTTACGTCATTAGATGGGTGAATATATCATGGAAACTAGAGCCAATCAACATTTTTTAGGGTCATTTTCGTTTTCAGCACCCCAAAATTATGTAAGATTAGCTAATTTTATGCCCAAAACTTTTTACCTGTTGAACAGTGTAACCAATCGGCCAGACACCATGTCTCTCTTTGAACGAGCGTGTTGCAAAGACCCTCATAGACGTGGGCTTATCTCCTGCTTATACTCACTCTTCGCCGCTTCGACCACCACGTCCCCCCCTCTATATACCCATAAATGGGAAGTGGATCTAGGTAAGAAATTCGACCCGTCTGATTGGGACCACATTTGGGCCAACACAAAATCGTCAGAACGTTGTAGCATTGGAAACGAATTATAAAGTTCTAACCCGCTGGTACTTGGTCCCAGCAAGAATCGCAAAATTTACCCCTAATTACTCGCCCAACTGTTTCAGAGGCTGTGCGGATCTGGGAACACATTACCATATATGGTGGGACTGTCCTGTAGCCCGAACCTTTTGGGATGAAATTTTTACCATGATATCTACATTTAGCACTATCACTATACAGCCAGACCCTACAACAGCCCTACTCAACCAATGCCCTTCAGGCATCTCCAACTCGCAATTTAAGGTCCTTATGCAAGTCACGACAGCGGCTAAACAGGTTATAGCAAAGTCTTGGAAATCCCCTACTCTTAGTGTCGCGGCTGTCAAAACCAGAATAACACAAGCCATGATACACGCAAAGGTGGAAGCCATAGTTCTTGACACGATCCCTAAATTCCTGCGCATATGGAGCCCTTGGGTAGAGCATTTCCTTCCGTCTAACTTTGGCGAATCACTGCTTCTTCCTTGAGTTCAGTACTGTACGCCAAGGATATGGTCCATAACCCCTCGTGCGTAGCGCGTAGAGGCTGTTGTGAACTTGATGAATGTTCATGGAGTCATGGTTGTTGTTCTTCCTCCCCTTCCCCCCTCTTCCGCCCCTGTCTGACCCCCTCCAAAATTCCCCCTATTTCTTTAACGCACTTGGGAGACATTACCATGATTGACTGATACCATCTTGTAATCTGTCATTGATTTCTATTTACCTGTTTCCGTTAGAAATGTATAGGCGTTAATGCCTTGACCCTCATTCATTTTATTGTACCCTACTGTCACATTAATGCCTAGTATATATTAACAATGTCTCCTTGTTTGTGTCATCCCGGTTTATTGTTAATAAAATTGTTTGAACAAGAAAGATGAAGGAAAGGAAGCAAGGAAGCAAGTAAGGGGAGGGAGGGAAGAAAGGGAAGGATGAGAGGAAGAAGGGAAGAAAAGAGGGAGGAAAGAAATAAATAAGTTGAGAAATAAATGAATGGACGAATGAAAGGAAATTGAGATGGGGAGGGGGAGGATGGAGGGTAGAGATGGAAGTGAAGAAAAGGAAGAAAAGAAGGGTAGGAAGGATAGGATAAGAAATGGAGGAATCGAGAAAAGGAAAGAAGGGAGAAAGGGAAGGAAGGAGAGAAGGTAAGAAGGAAGGAAAGAAGGGAAGGGAAGTGAAGGAAGAAAGGAAAGAAAGTTATGAGGGAAGGAAAGAAATAAGGAAGGAAGGAAGGAAGGAAAGATTGTAGGAAGAGTTGGGAGGGAGGATAGTAACGGAAGAAAAGGGATGGGAGGAAAGGAAAGAAAGAAAACTAAAAGAAAGGAAAGGAAAGTGAAAAGAGTGAAAGAATAATAAGAAGTGAAGAAAGGAATGAAAGAAGAAACTATATGAAGAAAAGAAATGAAGGGAGGGGAGGAAATCAGGAAGGGAGGAGAGGAAGAGAAGGAAAGAGGAAAGAAGGAAGGAAGAAAGGGATGGGAGGAAAAGAAGGAAGGAATGTGGGAGAGGGAAGAAGAAAGTAAGGGAAAGGATGGAATGGAGATAAGGAAGGTGATGAAGGAAGAATGGAAGGAAATGGAGAAGAGGAGGGGGTGAAGGAAGGAAAGGGGGGAGGATTGGAATTTAAGGGAAGGGAAGGAAAGGAAGAATAGAAGGAGGGAAAAAGGGGAGAGGAGGTAAGGATGGAAAGAATGAAAGGAAGGTAAGAAAGGAACTAAAGGGAGGGAAGGGGAGATAGAGAAGGAAGGATTTAAGGAATTTGTCCTATTGCACGGGCAAATTCTAGCAGCATCTTGGGAAGAGTGGCTGATATAAACAAGGTTAGGTGATTTTCTGGAAGACGGGCAAGGATCTCCTGCAGCTGCTTAGCAAATGTTTGTCTTCTTCATCAAAAATGAAATTCTCCACACTGTGGAACTTCAGATTCCTTGCCGTGCATCAATGCTTATATCAGGATTTTCATGTAGTGCAGGTAACTGATCTTTCATCTTGTCCCCACCCAAAATAAGAGCAGTCTGCAACCTGAGGCTTCACAATGCAATAGATGTAGAAGCAAAGCAGTTTTATATTCTGCCTTCACTTGAAAAAATATCAGCTTTAACTGATCACTTAGATTTAAAAAAGACCAGTGAATTTTCCAACCTAAAGCTCTCTAAACAACACTGCAAGTGTCAAGCTTGAAAGTGTCAAGATCATTCATCTTTCCTTTCTTAAATCCATTACTCTTTCCTCTGCCAAAGGCAGTTTACCTCATTTCCTGCACTATCTGCTTTATTTTATTTTTCAGCATTTTCTTTCCACCGCTTTGTAAGAAAAACCGCTTCGGCTGTGCTGTGATTTTCTGTGCTTGAGAATCTGCTGTTTTGTGCTCTGCACAGAGCGGAATTTCTTCTCCAGCATGGCGAGACCAGAACAAGGGATGTACTCCCTACTGATTGTAATTGGTCTTTTTCAAACGTTTCACAGACTCAGGAGCTTGGTACTGGTTTGAATTTGCTGTAATGTTTGTAAGCATTCTCAAAGATGCGATGCAGGTTGTTCTAAAGCCCGCTCATGATCTGTGATCAGCAGAGCATCTTCATCTATCAATCTTTGTGCGACTCGTCCTAGAGCAACATGTGCTTCTTGATCCGAAAGTGTGGGTGGTGACAGTAACAAGGGTCTTCCTAGAAAGAGGTGGAGATCATACACATAAGGTGTTTCATCATGACCTACCATATCTAGCATCTCTTTCAGCACGGTGTTTGGTGGGCACAAACATGACCACAAACCTGAGGCTTCACAATGCCATGCAATAGATGTAGAAGCAAAGCATTTTTATCTTCTGCCGTCACTTGAAAAAATGTCAGCTTTAACTGATCACTTAGATTTGTATCAACATCCAGACGGATTAGCACAGGTTCAGTAAGACCTGCACGTTCAAATTCTAGCAGCATCTTGGAAAGAGTGGCTGAGAAAACCAAGGTTCCTTTCCTTCCTATTCTCTCCTTCCTTCTTTCCTTTTTTCCTCCCTTCCCTACTTCCTTCTCTTTATTCCTTTCTAAACTATTTCCATCATTATTTCCCTCTTGCCCTTCCTTCAATCTATCCCACCCTCTCCTTCTCTTCCCTTCCCCTCCTTCCTTCCCTCCTTATTTCCTTCCTTCCACTTCTTCTTTCCATCCCTACCTTCCCCTCCTTCCTTCCTTCCTTCTTTACTTCCTTCCTCATTGTCCCTTCCTTCCTTCGTTTCCCTTCTCTCTTTCCTCTCCTTCCTTCCTTTTTTCCTCCCTCCTTACTGCACTTCCTTCCTTCCTTCCTTCATTTATTCTATCCTTCTTTCCCTTTCTCTTTTCGTCCCTTGCCTTTCCTTCATTCCCATCCTTCCTTCCTCACTCCCTCTATTTCATTCCTTCTTTCCTTTTTTCCTTCCTTCCTCCCTTCTCTCTCTCCTTTGTTCCCCTCCTTCCTTTCTTTCCTTCCTTTCTTCCCTTCCATCCTTCTTTTTCTATCCTTCCTTCCCACTCCCTATCTTCCTTTCCTGTTTTTTCTTCCTTCTTTTTTTTCTTTATTACCTTTTCTATCTTGTCTCCCTCATTCCTTTCTTTCCTTTCTTTTTTCCTTTCCATCCTTCCTTCATTTCCTATCCTTTCTTCCTTTGTTTCTTTTTCTTCTTCCCCCTTTTTTCCCCTTTTTCCCCTTTTTGTTTCCTTTCACTTCTTTCTTGCTTCCTTCCTTTCCATTCCCTTTCCTACACTTCCCATCATTTCTTCCTTCCATCCCTACATATTTATCCTCCTTCCTTCCTCCCTTCTTTCCAGAGAGGAGGGGAGGTGAAGAGGGGAAGGGAAGGAAAAAAGGAAGGAAGGAAGGAAGGAAGGAAGGAAGGAAGGAAGGGATGAAGGAAAGAAGGAAGGAGGAACGGAATAAGGGGGGAGGAAGGAAGGAAGGAGGATAGAAATTTAGGGAGGAAAGGAAGGAAGAGAAGGTAGGTCCCGTTGTAGGAAAGGGAATGGAAGGGAATGGAAAGGGAAGAAGGAAGGGAGCAAATGAAGAAAGGAGAGGAAGCTTGGAAGGATGGAAGGAAGGAAAGAATGAAGGAGGGAGGGAGGAAGGACGTGAGGAATTTCTATAGAAGAAATGAAGGAAGAAAGAAAGAGGATGGAGGGAAGGAAAGATAGAAGGCAAGAAGAAAGGAGGAAGGAAGGAAGGAATGTAAGGAAAGTAGAAAGGAAAGAAGGCAAGGGAAAGGAAAGGAAAAGAATGGAGGCAGAGAAGGATGGGAAGATATTTTTCTTCCTTACCCTTTCTATCCTGATTTCCTCCGACCTTTCTTTCCTTTCTTTTTTCCTTTCCATCCTTCCTTCATTTCCTATCCTTTCTAACTTTGTTTTTTTTTCCTTCTTTCCCCTTTTTCCTCTCCATTTCTTCCTTATTTCCCTCCTCCACTTTTTTTGTTTCCTTTCCTTCTTTCTTTCTTCTTTCCTTCCTTCCTTTTTATTCCCTTTCCTAAACTTCCCCTCATTTCTTCCTTTCCTCCCTACATTTCTATCCTCCTTCCTTCCACCTTCTCTCCTTCCTTCCTTCCTCTCCTTTCTTCCTTTTCTCCCTCCCCTTTTTTTTTATCCCTTCCTTCCTTCTTTCCTCCCTCCTTCCTTACTTCCCTCCCCTCCTCTCCTTCATTCCCTCCATACCTTTCTTTTCCTTCTTTCCCTTCCCTCCTTCACTTTCCTCTTCTTACCTTCTCTCCTTCCTTCCCTTTCTTCCTTCTTTTCTTTTCTCCCTTCTTCCCTTTCCTATCCTATTTTTTTCTTTATTCCCTCCCTCCCCTTCTGTCATTCCCTCCCCTTCCTTTCATTCCATCCTTCCTGACCTTCTTTTCTTCCTTTCTTTCATTTCCATCCCTGCAATCCTTCCTCTCTTCTTTCCTTCCTTCCCCCCTCCATTTCCTTTTATTGTTTCCTCATCCCTTCCTTCCGTTCCAACCTTACCCTTCCATCCTTGTTCCCTCCCTCATTCCTTCCTTTACTTTCCTCCCCTCCTTTCCTTCCTTCCTTCCTTCCCTACTTCCCTCGCCTCCATCCCTCCTCTTCCCTTCTCTTCCCTACCCTTTCTTTCCATTCCTTTCCCTTCCTTCCTTCTTTCCTTCTTGGTTTCTCTCCCTTCCTTCTTTCCTTCCTTCTTTGCTTTCCTTATATCCCTCCCTCCCTTTTCCCTTTCCTTCCATCCCTTGTTCCCCTCCCTTCCTTTCATTCTGCCTCTTCTCCTTCCTTCCCTTTGCTTC
This sequence comes from Staurois parvus, assembly GCF_062004578.1. Classification (NCBI taxonomy): domain Eukaryota; kingdom Metazoa; phylum Chordata; class Amphibia; order Anura; family Ranidae; genus Staurois; species Staurois parvus. The sequence continues at coordinate 29,822 of NW_028321456.1, forward strand.
AATTTCTCCCCTTCTTTCCTTTCTGCATTCCTTCCTTCCCCTTCCTTCCTTCCTCTTTTCCTCCTTACATTCCCTATTCTCCTCTCCTTCATGCATTCCCTACTTCCCTATTTTTCCTCTTTCCCTTCCCTCCTTTATTCCCTCCACCTCCTCTTTTTTCCTTATTTTATTCCTTCCTTCCTTCCTTCCTAGGAGAAGTGGAAGAAGGAAGAAAGGGAAGAGAGGGAGGGAAGGAGGGAGGGATAGAAGGAAGAAAGAAAAGAAGGAAGGGAGGAAGGCAGGGAAAGAAGGAAGGGAAGAAGTAAGGAAGGGAAAGGAAAGAAATGGTAGAGAAGAAAATAGAGAATGGGAGGGAGGGAGGGAGGGAAAGGAAGAAAGGAAGGAAGAGAACGAAGGAAGGGAGGGAAGGAAAGGAGGGGAGGGAAGCCGGAAGGAAAGCAGGGAAAGAGGAATGGAAAGGAAGGAAGGAATGAGGGAGGGAAGAAGGATGAAAGGGAAGGAAGGAAGGGATGAATGACGAATGAGAGGAAATGAAGATGGGGGGGGGGGGAGGGTAGGGAAGCAAGTGAAGGAAAGGAAGAAAAGAAGGGTAGAAAGGATAGGTTAGGATAGGGAGGAATTAAGAAAAGGA
>NW_028321457.1:0-22238 GCF_062004578.1 Staurois parvus
GTGCACAGTACAGCCATCCCGATCAGTGTGCTTACACTGAAGAACACCCTCGCCCCCTAGTAACACTCCCTGCACACAGGTAACCCTTTGATCGCCCCTCACATTAACCCCTTCCTGTCCAGTGTCATTAGTACAGGGTTGGTGCTTTTTTTAGCACTGATCACTGTATTGGTGTCACTGGGGTGTCAGTGACACCAAGTTGTCCCCCCCCCCCCCCCCCCCCCCCAGTGTCAGACTGTCCCGCTAAAAGTCGCTGATCACTAATTACATTACTAGTAGAAAGCAAAATCCCCGTATCTATACCGCCATTTGTAAACGCTATAACTTCCACGTAAACCAATTAATTTACACGTATTGGGATTTTTTTTAGCGAAGACACGGAGCGGAATATATTTTGGCCAAAATTTATGACGAAATTTGATTTTTTTTACATTTTTTTTACTGGACGTGTTTAATAGCAAAAAGTCCAAAATATTATTTTTTTTTCTCAAAATTGGCGGTCTTTTATTGCTTACTGTATAGCCAAACAAAATTAAAAACACACGGGGGATCAAATATGACCAAAACAAAGCTCAAATCGTGGGAAAAAAAGGACGTAAATTTCATTCGGGTGCAGTGTTGCATGACCGCGCAATTGTCAGTTAAAGTAACGCAGGGCCATGAAGCAAAAAATGGCCCGGTCAGGAAGGGGGGTAAATCCTCAGGAGGACAAGTGGTTATTGTACTTTCCCATATTTCATCTGTTTTCAAATCTCCCACACATCTGTGACCTGAGGAAGTGACCCGAGGAAGTGACCTGAGGAAGGACCTGAAGAAGTGACCCGAGGAAGTGATCTGAGGAAGTGACCTGAAAAACTGACCTGAGGAAGTGACCTGAAGAAGTGACCTGAAGAAGTGACCTGAAGAAGTGACCTGAGGAAGTGACCTGAAGGAGTGACCTGAGGAAGTGACCTGAGGAAGTGACCAGAAAAACTGACCTGAGGAAGTGACCTGAAGAAGTGACCTGAGGAAGTGACTTGAAGAAGTGACCTGAGGAAGTGACCTGAGGAAGTGACCAGAAAAACTGACCTGAGGAAGTGACCTGAGGAAGTGACCTGAGGAAGTGACCTGAAGGAGTGACCTGAGGAAGTGACCTGAAGAAGTGACCTGAGGAAGTGACCTGAGGAAGTGACCTGAAAAACTGACCTGAGGAAGTGACCTGAAGAAGTGACCTGAGGAAGTGACTTGAAGAAGTGACCTGAGGAAGTGACCTGAGGAAGTGACTTGAAAGAGTGACCTGAGGAAGTGACCTGAAGAAGTGACCTGAGGATGTGACTTGAAGAAGTAACCTGAGGAAGTGACCTGAGGAAGTGACCTGAGGAAGTGACCTGAAAAACTGACCTGAGGAAGTGACCTGAAGAAGTGACCTGAGGAAGTGACTTGAAGAAGTGACCTGAGGAAGTGACCTGAAGGAGTGACCTGAAGAAGTGACCTGAGGAAGTGACCTGAGGAAGTGACTTGAAGAAGTGACCTGAGGAAGTGACCTGAAGGAGTGACCTGAAGAAGTGACCTGAGGAAGTGACTTAAAGAAGTGACCTGAGGAAGTGACCTGAGGAAGTGACCTGAAGGAGTGACCTGAAGGAGTGACCTAAAGAAGTGACCTGAGGAAGTGACCTGAGGAAGTGACCTGAGGAAGTGACTTGAAGAAGTGACCTGAGGAAGTGACCTGAGGAAGTGACCTGAGGAAGTGACCTGAGGAAGTGACCTGAAGGAGTGACCTGAAGAAGTGACCTGAGGAAGTGACCTGAGGAAGTGATGCGTCATCACGAAACACGTCAGCAGAGCTATTGATAAACATCTCTGCATCACAGGAGATTGGTGGGGACGTTTCTTCTTTCCCCCATATTGTAATACGCCATCTTCTCAGGGGTGCCTAGGTGACATTTACATTTTTTTGAATGACTACACCGACTTCCCCCCATCATCCTGATGTCCTTCCAGTGGATTTAGGAATGGGCCCCGAGCACGGGGTGCAACCACCTCAATACCTGCATGGAGACATGACAAGAGTTGACCACCATTGTGTTGACCAGTCAACCGTCTTCTCTTTTCTCCGGTGATTATCCATCAGAGAGCTTCTCCCTGCTCTGTGGATTACAAGTTCTGACATACAGAAGAGACCAGGGATGGACTGACCATTTGGAAACTCAGGCACTGCCCGAGGGCCCGGGGTCAGTAGGGGGCCCCATGAGATGCCCCTGGTACCTTTTTCATAGGCTTTTTTGAGTTTGGGCAAGGACACAGGGGCCCCATGATCCCCTATTGCCCGGGGGGCCCCATGAGTTGTCAGTCTGCCCCTGGAAGAGACAGTCCAGGGTCCCTTCCCCCCTCTTCCCCAGCATTCACCGAACAATAAAATATCGAGTTTAGTTGGATTTACCCTCCAATATGGCGACATGACTTCTATTTACCTCGTTCTGTGAAGGCCTGGTCACCTCTCTGCTGGATACGAGTGAAGAGCTCTCCTCCCTGCATGCTGAAATATAGAAGATATGACCATGATTAGGGAGAGAGGTGCAAGAGGAGGGAGGGAGGGAGGAAGACAAGTGGGAAGGAAGTAAGCAGGGGAGGAGGGAAGCATGGAAGGAAGGAAGGAAGGAAGGAAGGAAGGAAGGAAGGAAGGAGGGAGGGAGGGAGAGGAGGAAGGAAGGAAGGAAGGAAGGAAGGAAGGAAGGAAGGAAGGAAGGAAGGAAGGAAGGAAGGAAGGAAGAAAGAGAGAGAAAGAAAGAAAGAAAGAAAGAGAAAGAAAGAAAGAAAGAAAGCAGGGGAGGAGGGAAGCATGGAAGGAAGGATGAAGGAAGGAAAGAAGGAAGGAGACAGAAAGGAAAGTGGGAGGAAGGTAGGATGAAGGAAGAAGGGGAGAAAGTAAAGGAGGAAGCATTAAAGGAATGAGAGGAGTGAAGAAGGAAGAAGAGGAATGAAAGGAAGGGAAGGAAGGGAAAAGGAAAGGAGGAAAGGAAGGAAGGAAGGAAGGAAGGAAGGAAGGAAAAGTGGGAGGAATGTAGGATGAAGGAAGAAGGGGATAAATTAAATGAGGAAGCAATAAAGGAATGAGAAAAGGAGTGAAGAAGGAAGGAGGGAGGAAGGAAGGAAGGGAGAAGGGAAGCAGGGGAGGAAGCATGGAAGGAAGGATGGAAGGTGAGAAGGATGAAGGGAAGGTAGTAGGGAAGGGCGGAACGATGAAGAAAAGAAGAAAGGAGACAGAATGGAAAGTGGGAGGAAGGTAGGACGAAGGAAGAAGGGAAAGAAGTAAAGGAGGAAGCAATAAAGGAATGAGAGAAGGAGTGAAGAAGGAAGGAGAGGAAGGAAAGGAAGTAAGGGAAGGGAAAAGGAAAGGAGGCATGGAAAGAAGGAAGGAAGAAGGAAGGAAAGTGGGAGGAAGGTAGGATGAAGGAAGAAGGGAAGGAAGGAAAGTGGGAGGAAGGTAGGATGAAGGAAGGAAAGTGGGAGGAAGGTAGGATGAAGGAAGAAGGGAAGGAAGGAATGTGGGAGGAAGGTAGGATGAAGGAAGAAGGGAAGGAAGGAATGTGGGAGGAAGGTAGGATGAAGGAAGAAGGGAAGGAAGGAATGTGGGAGGAAGGTAGGATGAAGGAAGAAGGGGAGAAAGTAAAGGAGGAAGCATTAAAGGAATGAGAAAATAAGTGAAGAAGGAAGGAATAGAAGGAAGGAGGGAGGGAGGAAATGAGGGAAGGAAGGGAGGAGGGAAGGTGAGAAGGATGAAGGGAAGGAAGTAGGGAAGGGAGGAACAATGAAGAAAAGACGGAACGAGACAGGAAGGAAATTGGGAGGAAGGTAGGATGAAGGGAAGGAAGTAAAGGAAGAAGCAATAAAGGAATGAGAGAAGGAGTGAAGAAGGAAGGAGAGGAAGGAAGGGAAAAGGAATGAGAGAAGGAGTGAGGAAGGAAGGAAAAAAAGAAGGAAGGGAAGAGAAGAAAGGAAGGGAGGAGGGAGGGAAAGGAGGAGGAAGGCAGGCAGGCGGAGGGTTGGATGAATGCAGAAAGGAAATAAGGGAGGAAGAAGGGAAGGAGAAAAGGAGGGGGGGGAAATAAAGAGGGAAAGAAGGTGGGAAGGAAGAGAAGAAGAAAAGAAGTTTGGACAGAGGAAGGAAAGTGGGAGGAGTTAATGCCTCAAGGGGCTGGCCTTCAGTTTTCTATATGCATAGTGTACATTTCTCCTGTAGGCGGCTGTATAACCCAAGCTGCCGGTCATGAATGCTGTGTCCTTCAGTGGACGGTTATTTCTGTAAATAATGAATGTGTGAATTGAGCCTTATGTGACATCTTCCTATACCTGTTACCCCAATCCTGACCCCCCCTCCCCCCGGTCCCCCACCCCCCCTTTCAGCTTTTCTTACTATTTCACAATCTAATAACATTGAACCAGATGCTGCAGAACACACAGACGTGATGACGTCGCAGACTCCTCTGTGCTCCGCCATAAACCGATTATCATACTGTGCAGACTGGAGTCTGGAACCTGGCGGAGCCCCCATATCCTCTGTGTGTGGGGGCGAATGATGTGATCTCAGGTCTGACCTACCACTCCATTACGATGAGAAGGCATCTCTTGCCACGGTGAATGTTCTCATACACATCCAGGACACCCACGATATGTGGCCCCCCTGACGCTCTGGTGTGGTACTCCACCTCCCGCCGAGCCTTGGGACTGTCATACAGAATCTGGAAGGAAGAATAGAAGAGAGGAGATCATGGATCAGGGGAGAGAGTCATGCTTGCTGTACCAGATTTCCAAAAAAAGATTTATAGATATTCCCTCTAGTGGCTTTTTGTTTAACTGCAGCCACTCCCTGATCAGCAACTGGCCACATGGGGAGAGCATTGTTTTTAATCCGTCAGACCAATATACCTGCGCAGAGGGAAATCACATCTATCGTGGTGTATATGCTGTATAGCTTTATATAAAAACACTTACCTAGCATATCTGTCACCCGGAAATTATTTTTTTTCAACCCCCCCCCAAAAAAAAAAACTAAACAAAAATACAGTACAGACAACCCCCCCCCCTTCTCCAGCACAAAACTCTCAGCAAAGACCCAACCCAGCACAGAATTACATTTCTCTCTCCCAGCCCACCCCCCCAGTACAGACGCCCCCCCTTCCCATTTACAGACCCCTCAGCAAAGACAACTCCCCCCTGCCCCCAATCCAAGTTCAGACCTCTCAGCATAGACACCCCCATTCCCTGTCCCTCATTACTGACCCCTCAGTAGAAACCCCCCCTTCCCATTTACAGACCCCTCAACAAAGACAACTCACCTTCCCCCCCCCCCCCAATCCCAGTACAGACCTCTTAGCATAGACACCCCCATTCCCTGTCCCTCATTACTGACCCCTCAGTAGAAACCCCCCTTCCCATTTACAGACCCCTCAGCAAAGACAACCCCCCCAATCTCAGTACAGACCTCTCAGCATAGACACTCCCATTCCCTGTCCCTCATTACTGACCCCTAAGTAGAAACCCCCCCTTTCCATTTACAGACCCCTCAGCAAACACAACTCCCCCCTCCCCCAATCCCAGTACAGACCTCTTAGCATAGACACCCCCATTCCCTGTCCCTCCTTACAGACCCCTAAGTAGTAACCCCCCTTCCCATTTACAGACCCCTCAGCAAAGACAATCCCCCCCCGCTGCCCCCAATCCCAGTACAGACCTCTCAGCATAGACACCCCCATTCCCTTTCCCTCAGTACAGACCCCTCAATGGTAACCCCCCCTTCCCATTTACAGACCCCTCAGCAAAGACAATCCCCCCTGCTGCCCCCAATCCCAGTATAGACTTCTCAGCATAGACACCCCCATTCCCTGTCCCTCATTACAGACCCCTCAGCGAAGACAACCCCCCCTCCCAATCCCAGTACCGACCTCTTAGCATAGACACCCCCATTCCCTGTCCCTCAGTACAGACCCCTCAGTAGTAAACCCCCTTCCCATTTACAGACCCCTCAGCAAAGACAATCCCCCCCGCTGCCCCCAATCCCAGTACAGACCTCTCAGCATAGACACCCCCATTCCCTGTCCCTCAGTACAGACCCCTCAATGGTAACCCCCCCTTCCCATTTACAGACCCCTCAGCAAAGACAATCCCCCCCGCTGCCCCCAATCCCAGTACAGACCTCTCAGCATAGACACCCCCATTCCCTGTCCCTCAGTACAGACCCCTCAATGGTAACCCTCCCTTCCCATTTACAGACCCCTCAGCAAAGACAATCCCCCCTGCTGCCCCCAATCCCAGTATAGACTTCTTAGCATAGACACCCCCATTCCCTGTCCCTCAGTACAGACCCCTCAGAATTAGCCCCCCCCTTCCCATTTACAGACCCCTCAGCAAAGAAAATACCCCCCCCCACAAAAAAAAAGAAATGGCAGACGGCTGTGGAACCCCCAGGAACTGCGCACCTGGAGCAGACCGCACCCCCCAGCACACCATTGCACATTGATAGTATTTATATGAAAGCGGAGTTCCACCTTATATTGCAGCCAGATTAGCTGCCCCCGTGACATTCATCAGTTTCTTTTGGTTTAGTTTTAGTACCTTTTAGATGTAAGTACCGGCGTACCTCGGATTACCAATTTAATGCGCAAAAATTCGTAAACCGAAACGTGGTTTCCTATGTATATATATTGGATATATTGATTACGGCCAAAATTGTAGCATTTCAAATATATGTCAATATATTTGGGAAGAATATTTTTTAAATACATTTCAAATGTATTTTTCTTCCATGTGGGAATACTCTGCAGGTACAAAGAAATAACTGATGATCTGCCAGAAGCGCGCTCAGCGTGTAATTTCCTGCTGTGGGCTGACAACACCCGGCATTTTTATGGACTGAGTGGTGTCAGCCCTGCCCTTTTTTCTTTTGCTAAGCTATTCAGCCCCTCCCACTGTCTTCAGCTGCGAAGCACGGCCATATTAAAATTACTCTTTTATATGTTAAAAAAAAATCTGAAGAATATATTTAAAACAAATGAAAATGTATTTTTAAAAATATTTTTCATATACTTTGTAATAAAAATGCATTTCAACATAATAAATATATATATATATATATATATATATATATATATATATATATATATATATACAGTCAGGTCCATAAATATTGGGACATGGACACAATTCTAACATTTTTGGCTCTATACACCACAATGGATTTGAAATGAAAGGAACAAGATGTGCTTTAACTGCAGACTGTCGGCTTTAATTTGAGGGTATTTACATCCAAATCAGGTGAACGGTGTAGGAATTACAACAGTTTGCATATGTGCCTCCCACTTGTTAAGGGACCAAAAGTAATGGGACAATTGGCTTCTCAGCTGTTCCATGGCCAGGTGTGTGTTATGCCCTCATTATCCCAATTACAATGAGCAGATAAAAGTTCCAGAGTTCATTTCAAGTGTGCTATTTGCATTTGGAATCTGTTGCTGTCAACTCTCAAGATGAGATCCAAAGAGCTGTCACTATCAGTGAAGCCATCATTAGGCTGAAAAAACAAACAAACCCATCAGAGAGACAGCAAAAACATTAGGCGGCCAAAACAACTGTTTGGAACATTCTTAAAAAGAAGGAACGCATCGGTGAGCTCAGCAACACCAAAAGACCCGGAAGACCACGGAAAACAACTGTGGTGGATGAGCGAAGAATTCTTTCCCTGGTGAAGAAAACACCCTTCACAACAGTTGGCCAGATCAAGAACACCCTCCAGGAGGTAGGTGTATGTGTGTCAAAGTCACCAATCAAGAGAAGACTTCACCAGAGTGAATACAGAGGGTTCACCACAAGATGGAAACCATTGGTGAGCCTCAAAAACAGGAAGGCCAGATTAGAGTTTGCCAAACGACATGTAAAAAAGCCTTCACAGTTCTGGAACAACATCCTATGGACAGATGAGACCGACATCAACTTGTACCAGAGTGATGGGAAGAGAAGAGTATGGAGAAGGAACTGCTCATGATCCTAAGCATACCACCTCATCAGTGATCATGGTGGTGGTAGTGTCATGGCGTGGGCATGTATGGCTGCCAATGGAACTGCTTCTCTTGTATTTATTGATGATGTGACTGCTGACAGAAGCAGCCGGATGAATTGTGAAGTGTTTCGGGGATATTATCGGCTCATATTCAGCCAAATGCTTCACAACTCATTGGACGCTTCACAGTGCAGATGGACAATGACCCAAAGCAGACTGCAAAAGCCACCAAAGAAGTGGAATGTTCTGCAATGGCCAAGTCCATCACCTGACCTGAATCCGATTGAGCATTTCACTTGCTGAAGACAAAACTGAAGGGAAAATGCCCCAAGAACAAGCAGGAACTGAAGACAGTTGCAGTAAAGGCCTGGCAGAGCATCACCAGGGATGACACCCAGCGTCTGGTGATGTCTATGCGTTCCACACTTCAGGCTGTCATTGACTGCAAAGGATTTGTAACCAAGTATTAAAAAGTGAAAGTTTGATTTATGATTATTATTCTGTCCCATTACTTTTGGTCCCTTAACAAGTGGGAGGCACCTATGCAAACTGTTGTCATTCCTACACCGTTCACCTGATTTGGATGTAAATACCCTCAAATTAAAGCTGACAGTCTGCAGTTAAAGCACATCTTGTTCGTTTCATTTCAAATCCATTGTGGTGGTGTATAGAGCCAAAAATGTTAGAATTGTGTTGATGTCCCAATATTTATGGACCTGACTGTATATATATATATATAATATAATATAATATATATATTTTTTTAATTTATTGAAATATATTGAATGCGGCCAGAATTGTATTTCAAATACATGTCAATATATTTGGGAAGAATGTTTTAAAAATATATTTAAAATATATTTTTCTTCCATGTGGGTTTAAAGGGATAAACGCGGGGGAATGCGCATGTATTGCAGAGATGTGCTGCGTATGCGTTTTCTTTTGTTCTCTTTTGCCCTGACACGTAGGAAGGTAAAAGCTTACACCTTTAATAACAGTTCTCTCTATTCTCTGACAGGTGCTCTTTATATCATTTAGTTCTGATACAAAAAAAAATTCTATAAAAAAAAAATAAATCTTTGGATCCTCTAATGTTACATAAGCGATCGCTACATTCGGCGTCCTTGTGAGAATAAAATAGACGGTAGATATAGAAGGATTTGTTGTGTATTATGTGGGGTCAGGGTGAGCTCGCTACAGAGAGGAGACAACAATGTATGGAGAGAAGGATGGCACCAGACCGCGCATCGCGTCCTTCATATTCAGAGCACCCCCCCATCCCTCCCCATCCCCCGCTGCTTTGACTTCATCCGCTCTCACGCTGTTGCTATGTAGAAAATTGCAGGAGATGTTTTTATAGCTGCAGTTATTGTCAATTGTGTGTCTATCAAGAAGGGGGGGCGGGGGGGGGGGGAGGTAAAGAGCAATAATGGGAGAAAGCAGGAAAAAACAATTTCCTTTAATGTACTCTACGCTACTGCTGAAACACTGAAATACTCTGCACTGCCGGAGGACTCCGCTCCTTCCTCTATAACTCCTCTCCTGAAATACTCTGCACTGCTGGAGGACTCCTCTCCTTCCTCTATAACTCCTCTCCTGAAATACTCTGCGCTGCTGGAGGACTCCTCTCCTTCCTCTATAACTCCTCTCCTGAAATACTCTGCGCTGCTGGAGGACTCCGCTCCTTCCTCTATAACTCCTCTCCTGAAATACTCTGCACTGCTGGAGGACTCCGCTCCTTCCTCTATAACTCCTCTCCTGAAATACTCTGCTCTGCTGGAGGACTCCGCTCCTTCCTCTATAACTCTCCTCTCCTGAAATACTCTGCGCTGCTGGAGGACTCCTCTCCTTCCTCTATAACTCCTCTCCTGAAATACTCTGCGCTGCTGGAGGACTCCGCCCCTTCCTCTATAACTCCTCTCCTGAAATACTCTGCGCTGCTGGAGGACTCCGCCCCTTCCTCTATAACTCCTCTCCTGAAATACTCTGCGCTGCTGGAGGACTCCTCTCCTTCCTCTATAACTCTCCTATCCTGAAATACTCTGCACTGCCGGAGGACTCCTCTCCTTCCTCTATAACTCCTCTCCTGAAATACTCTGCACTGCTGGAGGACTCCGCTCCTTCCTCTATAACTCTCCTCTCCTGAAATACTCTGCGCTGCTGGAGGACTCCGCTCCTTCCTCTATAACTCTCCTCTCCTGAAATACTCTGCACTGCTGGAGGACTCCGCTCCTTCCTCTATAACTCTCCTCTCCTGAAATACTCTGCACTGCTGGAGGACTCCTCTCCTTCCTCTATAACTCTCCTCTCCTGAAATACTCTGCTCTGCTGGAGGACTCCGCTCCTTCCTCTATAACTCTCCGCTCCTGAAATACTCTGCACTGCTGGAGGACTCCTCTCCTTCCTCTATAACTCTCCTCTCCTGAAATACTCTGCAATGCTGGAGGACTCCGCTCCTTCCTCTATAACTCCTCTCCTGAAATACTCTGCGCTGCTGGAGGACTCCGCTCCTTCCTCTATAACTCCTCTCCTGAAATACTCTGCGCTGCTGGAGGACTCCGCTCCTTCCTCTATAACTCTCCTCTCCTGAAATACTCTGCGCTGCTGGAGGACTCCTCTCCTTCCTCTATAACTCCTCTCCTGAAATACTCTGCGCTGCTGGAGGACTCCTCTCCTTCCTCTATAACTCCTCTCCTGAAATACTCTGCACTGCTGGAGGACTCCTCTCCTTCCTCTATAACTCTCCTCTCCTGAAATACTCTGCACTGCTGGAGGACTCCGCTCCTTCCTCTATAACTCCTCTCCTGAAATACTCTGCGCTGCTGGAGGACTCCGCCCCTTCCTCTATAACTCTCCTCTCCTGAAATACTCTGCACTGCTGGAGGACTCCGCTCCTTCCTCTATAACTCTCCTCTCCTGAAATACTCTGCACTGCTGGAGGACTCCTCTCCTTCCTCTATAACTCTCCTCTCCTGAAATACTCTGCACTGCTGGAGGACTCCGCTCCTTCCTCTATAACTCTCCTCTCCTGAAATACTCTGCACTGCTGGAGGACTCCGCTCCTTCCTCTGTAACTCTCCTCTCCTGAAATCCTCTGCAGGAAACCCTCCAGATGCGAATGATGAGTTTATAGACTTTTGCTCGGACAGTTCTGAATATTTCAGGGACAGATTTCTAGGTTCCGGGAGTGTCCCTGGACGTCTGGTCACACGGCAGCTCACCATAACTGGTCAAACCTGGTTGTGGCACTCTGGCGCTGCACAGCAGTTCCTGGAAATGGTCCAGGGGTCCTAAATCTGCTTTTAATTATATCTGGGGGGGGGGGGGGGGGCGGGGCATATGCTGAATTCCTGAAGGTAATAATATACAATTTCCGGGGATACAAATGTCAGCGACAACAATTTTATTTCCACTTATACAACAGTGACTCCCCTCCCCCTCCCTGGTCAACGGATAAGGATTAGGCCATCGACTCAGGCCGCTAATCTGATGGAACTGGGCCAGTGCGCAAATGTGACAGCGAGGACAGACCGCGTCTGCGTGTCCTATGTCTGCGTGTCCTATGTCTGCGTGTCCTATGTCTGCGTGTCCTATGTCTGCGTGTCCTATGTCTGTGGCTGTCCGTGAGCCACCAGAAATCAGCGCTTGGCGGGGACAATCCAGACCGCTCAGGCATCCGCCGGTGTATGTGTCAGATCAGAGGATAACGATTGGACAAGTTTATAACATTTGTCCATTCTCAGGCTAGATCCGTGTATGGGGACGTCTGGGGGGGATGTCTACTTGTTCACTAACTAGTTGTGGGAGAGATACATAGTAACATTGTTTATAAACATTGTTCAGACAGGAGATTCTTTGTGTTTCTCTATCTCCCATCTGAACAATGTTTATAAATAATGCTACATTGTATCTCTCTAAAATTGTTTATAAACATTGATCAGACAGAGAGAGATACAAAGTAACATTGTATAGTGAATGCGGGGTCCGGGGAGAGCGGATATAGTGAATGCGGGGTCCGGGGAGAGCGGATATAGTGAATGCGGGGTCCGGGGAGAGCGGATATAGTGAATGCGGGGTCCGGGGAGAGCGGATATAGGGAATGCGGGGTCCGGGGAGAGCGGATATAGTGAATGCGGGGTCCGGGGAGAGCGGATATAGTGAATGCGGGGTCCGGGGAGAGCGGATATAGTGAATGCGGGGTCCGGGGAGAGCGGATATAGTGAATGCGGGGTCCGGGGAGAGAGGATATAATGAATGCGGGGTCCGGGGAGAGCGGATATAGTGAATGCGGGGTCCGGGGGAGAGCGCATATAGTGAATGCAGGGTCCAGGGAGACCCGATATAGTGAATGCGGGGTCCGGGGAGAGCGGATATAGTGAATGCGGGGTCCGGGGAGAGCGGATATAGTGAATGCGGGGTCCGGGGAGAGCGGATATAGTGAATGCGGGGTCCGGGGAGAGCGGATATAGTGAATGCGGGGTCCGGGGAGACCCGATATAGTGAATGCGGGGTCTGGGGAGAGCGGATATAGTGAATGCGGGGTCCGGGGAGAGAGGATATAATGAATGCGGGGTCCGGGGAGAGCGGATATAGTGAATGCGGGGTCCGGGGAGAGAGGATATAATGAATGCGGGGTCCGGGGAGAGCGGATATAGTGAATGCGGGGTCCGGGAAGAGAGGATATAATGAATGCGGGGTCCGGGGAGAGCGGATATAGTGAATGCGGGGTCCGGGGAGAGCGGATATAGTGAATGCGGGGTCCGGGGAGAGCGGATATAGTGAATGCGGGGTCCGGGGAGACCCGATATAGTGAATGCGGGGTCTGGGGAGAGCGGATATAGTGAATGCGGGGTCCGGGGAGAGCGGATATAGTGAATGCGGGGTCCGGGGAGAGAGGATATAATGAATGCGGGGTCCGGGGAGAGCGGATATAGTGAATGTGGGGTCCGGGGAGAGCGGATATAGTGAATGCGGGGTCCGGGGAGAGAGGATATAATGAATGCGGGGTCCGGGGAGAGCGGATATAGTGAATGCGGGGTCCGGGGAGAGCGCATATAGTGAATGCAGGGTCCAGGGAGACCCGATATAGTGAATGCGGGGTCCGGGGAGAGCGGATATAGTGAATGCGGGGTCCGGGGAGAGCGGATATAGTGAATGCGGGGTCCGGGGAGAGCGGATATAGTGAATGCGGGGTCCGGGGAGAGCGGATATAGTGAATGCGGGGTCCGGGGAGAGCGGATATAGTGAATGCGGGGTCCGGGGAGAGCGGATATAGGGAATGCGGGGTCCGGGGAGAGCGGATATAGTGAATGCGGGGTCCGGGGAGAGCGGATATAGTGAATGCGGGGTCCGGGGAGAGCGGATATAGTGAATGCGGGGTCCGGGGAGAGCGGATATAGTGAATGCGGGGTCCGGGGAGAGCGGATATAGTGAATGCGGGGTCCGGGGAGACCCGATATAGTGAATGCGGGGTCCGGGGAGAGCGGATATAGTGAATGCGGGGTCCGGGGAGAGCGGATATAGTGAATGCGGGGTCCGGGGAGAGCGGATATAGTGAATGCGGGGTCCGGGGAGAGCGGATATAGTGAATGCGGGGTCCGGGGAGAGCGGATATAGTGAATGCGGGATCCGGGGAGGGAAGAGAGGATATAATGAATGCGGGGTCCGGGGAGAGCGGATATAGTGAATGCGGGGTCCGGGGAGAGCGGATATAGTGAATGCGGGGTCCGGGGAGAGCGGATATAGTGAATGCGGGGTCCGGGGAGACCCGATATAGTGAATGCAGGGTCCGGGGAGAGCGGATATAGTGAATGCGGGGTCCGGGGAGAGCGGATATAGTGAATGCGGGGTCCGGGGAGAGCGGATATAGTGAATGCGGGGTCCGGGGAGAGCGGATATAGTGAATGCGGGGTCCGGGGAGAGCGCATATAGTGAATGCGGGGTCCGGGGAGAGCGGATATAGTGAATGCGGGGTCCGGGGAGACCCGATATAGTGAATGCGGGGTCCGGGGAGACCCGATATAGTGAATGCGGGGTCCGGGGAGAGAGGATATAGTGAATGCGGGGTCCGGGGAGAGCGGATATAGTGAATGCGGGGTCCGGGGAGAGCGGATATAGCGAATGCGGGGTCCGGGGAGAGCGGATATAGCGAATGCGGGGCCCGGGGAGAGCGGATATAGCGAATGCGGGGTCCGGGGAGAGCGGATATAGCGAATGCGGGGTCCGGGGAGAGCGGATATAGTGAATGCGGGGTCCGGGGAGAGCGGATATAGTGAATGCGGGGTCCGAGGAGACCCGATATAGTGAATGCGGGGTCCGGGGAGAGCGGATATAGTGAATGCGGGGTCTGGGGAGAGCGGATATAGTGAATGTGGGGTCCGGGGAGAGCGGATATAGTGAATGCGGGGTCCGGGGAGAGCGGATATAGTGAATGCGGGGTCCGGGGAGACCAGATATAATGAATGTGGGGTCCGGGGAGAGCGGATATAGTGAATGCGGGGTCCGGGGAGAGCGGATATAGTGAATGCGGGGTCCGGGGAGAACGGATATAGTGAATGCGGGGTCCGGGGAGACCCGATATAGTGAATGCGGGGTCCGGGGAGACCCGATATAATGAATGCGGGGTCCGGGGAGACCCGATATAATGAATGCGGGGTCCGGGGAGAGAGGATATAGTGAATGCGGGGTCCGGGGAGAGCGCATATAGTGAATGCGGGGTCCGGGGAGACCCGATATAGTGAATGCGGGGTCCGGGGAGGGCGGATATAGTGAATGCGGGGTCCGGGGTGAGCGGATATAGTGAATGCGGGGTCCGGGGAGAGCGGATATAGTGAATGCGGGGTCCGGGGAGAGTGGATATAGTGAATGCGGGGTCCGGGGAGACCCGATATAGTGAATGCGGGGTCCGGGGAGAACGGATATAGTGAATGCGGGGTCCGGGGAGACCGGATATAGTGAATGCGGGGTCCGGGGAGACCCGATATAGTAAATGCGGGGTCCGGGGAGAGCGGATATAGTGAATGCGGGGTCCGGGGAGACCCGATATAGTGAATGCGGGGTCCGTGGAGAGCGGATAGTGAATGCGGGGTCCGGGGAGAGCGGATATACTGAATGCGGGGTCTGGGGTGAGCGGATATAGTGAATGCGGGGTCCGGGGAGAGCGGATACAGTGGATGCGGGGTCCGGGAAGAGCGGATATAGTGGATGTGGGGTCCGGGGAGAGCGGATACAGTGGATGCGGGGTCCGGGGAGAGCGGATATAGTGAATGCGGGGTCCGGGGAGAGCGGATATAGTGAATGTGGGCGGATATAGTGAATGCGGGGTCCGGGGAGAGCGGATATAGTGAATGCGGGGTCTGGGGAGAGCGGATATAGTGAATGCGGGGTCCGGGGAGAGCGGATACAGTGAATGCGGGGTCCGGGGAGAGCGGATATAGTGAATGCGGGGTCCGGGGAGAGCGGATATAGTGAATGCGGGGTCCGGGGAGAGCGGATATAGTGAATGCAGGGTCCGGGAGAGCGGATATAGTGAATGCGGGGTCCGGGGAGAGCGGATATAGTGAATGCGGGGCCCGGGGAGAGCGGATATAGTGAATGCGGGGCCCGGGGAGAGCGGATATAGTGAATGCGGGGTCCGGGGACAGCGGATATAGTGAATGCGGGGTCCGGGGAGAGCGGATATAGTGAATGCGGGGTCCGGGGAGAGCGGATATAGTGAATGCGGGGTCCGGAGAGAGCGGATATAGTGAATGCGGGGCCCGGGGAGAGCGGATATAGTGAATGCGGGGCCCGGAGAGAGCGGATATAGTGAATGCGGGGTCCAGGGAGAGCGGATATAGTGAATGCGGGGTCCGGGGAGAGCGGATATAGTGAATGCGGGGTCCGGGGAGAGCGGATATAGTGGATTCGGGGCACAATGGAGTATAATGGGCCTCTGACCTCTGCAATGGCTACCCACAGCAATAGCTGCGATCTGATTGCATCTCCTTCAGGTCTACCAACAACTATGTAGTGCAAGGGCCTCCCTGATTGGCTGCAGATTGATCGATTTGTTCGTGTTTCTCCTCGTCTTACATTTGCAGTTCATCCAAAGATGGTTTTACAAAGATTGCACCCAGAGTTGAGTTTCAATCTTTTTCCTTTTTTTTTTTCACTTTTTGATATTGACTTCCATTTCTTCCCGGTTCACATTGCTGCAACTTGGCATGCGACTTGCTATTTACTAAAACTGGAGCACATTGAACAGGGGCGGACTGAAAACTCATGGGGCCCCTGGGCAATTGGGGATCATGGGGCCCCTGTGTCCTTGCCCAAACTCAAAGCACACCCAAAAAAGCCTATAAAAGGTACCAGAGGCATTTAATGGGGCCCCCTACTGACCCCGGGCCCTCAGGCAGTGCCCGAGTGCTCAAATGGTCGGTCCGTCCTTGACTCGGAATCTGGTGCAGCTCTGCATGGCAGCCAATCCGCTACATATCTAATCTAATTACATATAAAACCTGGAAGCGGATTGGTTTCTCTGCAGAGTTGCATCGGATTCTGGACTCTACACCTTTAGTAAATAATCCGCACAGAATCGCATGCCACGTGAAAACCCATTCATTTCAATGGCGGCCGTTCCAACCGATGGGACTCGAGTCGCAGCAGCTGTTATAAAGGGTCTTGCCGTACTTTGATGCGACTTTAATGTGACTTGAGTGCCATAGACTCTAAGGTTGCGTCGAGTCGCATGAAAGTCGCACCGGAAATCGAGGTGGAGGTCGTACACACCTCGCCAGCTCTAATTGGCCGACATGGAGGTCAGGAATTCTAATGGAAAGCAGAACTATGAGGCCAAGGGGGGGGGGTGTCGCATATGGATAAATGACAATTATGCCGGCAGCGAAGGGTTCTTTGCGGTAAGAGCGGTGATGCCGTGGGACGCCATATTTTTACCATAGTGAGGCCAAGGGGGGGGGGGGGGTGTTGCATATGGATAAAACAGAATTAGGGGTGGACTGAGCATTTGGAAACTCGGGCACTGCCCGAGGGCCCGGGGTCAGTAGGCGGCCCCATGAGATGCCCCTGGTACCTTTTTCATAGGCTTTTTTGAGTTTGGGCAAGGACACAGGGGCCCCATGATCCCCTATTGCCCGGGGGCCCCATGAGTTGTCAGTTCGCCCCTGAACAGAATTATGTCGGTAGCAGGGGCGGACTGACCATTCACACACTGACTCATGAGGGCCCGTGGTCAGTAGGGGGCCCCCATGAGATGCCCCTGGTACCTTTCATTGGCTTTTTCATAGGCTTTTTTGGGTGTGGGCGAGGACACAGGGGCCCCATGATCCCATATTGCCCGGGGGCCCCATGAGTTGTCAGTCCACTCCTGGCCGGTAGTAAAGGGTTCTTTGCGGTAAGAGCAGTAATTCCGTGGAACTCAAAATATAATACTGTAGTGAGACCAAGGGGGCATAGGGATAAGACAATTATGCCGGCAGTGAAGGGTTCTTTGCGGTAAGAGCGGTGATGCTGTAGAACTCCAAATATAATACCGTAGTGAGGCCAAGGGGGTGTGTGTTGCATATCGATAAAAGACAATTATGACGGCAGTAAAGGGTTCTTTGCGGTAAGAGCGGTGATGCCGTGGAACGCCATATTTAATTCCGTATTGGGAAACTCTTTAGCGGACATTACAAAGACGGGACATTGGATTGTGTGTGGGGCGGATCTGTAACTCGTGAGATATTTCTTGCATTGTTTGTGGGTGTTGTCCCGGATCAGGACTTCCCTCTTCCTATGTGACCTGCATTACAGATGCGACCAAACTGGTTCCCGTGAGCAACACAGACAGAATTTATTTCAGGCACTCAGGTTAGTGACACCTGTGATCCCCGCGTTATCCCGCCCCGCAGTGACATGTAAACAATAAACACCTCGTATCCACGAAGTGGCCGGGGAAGGCTTCGCGCCGGCGATATTTTTAGCGCGGAAACATGACAGAGGCGGGAGGGGCGCTATTTATAGCCAGAGAAATATGTCAAGACCGAACGTCGCGGCAGACCGAAAGAGGAGCCCTTGTCACAGGAGCTGACAATCTGTGAGGGGCGATTACATCCCCCCCAAAGGAAGATGTTTTATGTGACAGGCGGCAGGAACTTCCAGAACTTTCTATGTAGAATTACAAAGAAAATATGATTTGTGATGGATGGAGTTATAGCCGGGGGGGGGGGGGGGGGGGCTCCGGTGCACTCATATTTCTCCTCCCCGGGACACTTCCTCTGTAAATGTCTTCAGTTCTGATAAGTCTCTGGAAGTAGAAATTCCTGTGGAGCCGCTTTTTACATAAGCGGAATGATAGGCGCTCCACTGGAGGGACAGAAGTGTTAGGGTTCAGTTAGTGTTAGGGTTAGTTTCAGCATTAGGGTTAGTGTTGGGTTGTGTCAGTGTTAGTGTCAGTTTTAGGGTTAGTGTTGGGTTAGTGTTAGGGTTAGTTCCAGTATTGGGGTCAGTGTTAGGATTAGTTTCAGTATTAGGGTTTGTGTTGGGTTCGGTCAGTGTTAGTGTCAGTTTTAGGGTTGGGTCAGTATTAGGGTCAGTGTTAGGGTTAGTGTCAGTATTAGGGTTAGTGTTAGTATTAGGGTCAGTGTTAGGGTTAGTGTCAGTATTAGGGTCAGTGTTAGGGTTAGTGTCAGTATTAGGGTCAGTGTTAGGGTTAGTGTCAGTACTAGGGTTAGTGTTAGTATTAGGGTCAGTGTTAGTGTCAGTATTAGGGTCAGTGTTAGGTTTAGTGTCAGTATTAGGGTCAGTGTTAGGGTTAGTGTCAGTATTAGGGTCAGTGTTAGGGTTAGTGTCAGTATTAGGGTCAGTGTTAGGGTTAGTGTCAGTATTAGGGTCAGTGTTAGGGTTAGTATTAGGGTCAGTGTTAGGGTTAATATTGGGTTGGTTTGGTGTCAGGGTTAGTGTTGGGTTGGTGTTAGGGTTAGTTTCAGTATTAGGGTTAGTGTTGGGTTGGTGTTAGGGTTAGTTTCAGTATTAGGGTTAGTGTTGGGTTGGTGTTAGGGTTAGTTTCAGTATTAGGGTTAGTGTTGGGTTGGTGTTAGGGTTAGCAGGGACGGACTGACCATTCGAGCACTCGGGCACTGCCTGTGGGCCCCAGGGTCAGTAGGGGTCCCCATGAAATGCCTCTGGTACCTTTTTATAGGCTTTTTTGTGTGTGCATTTAGTGTGGGCAAGGACACAGGGGCCCCATGATCCCCAATTGCCCGGGGGCAGCATGAGCTGTGAGTCCGCCCGAGGGTTAGTTTCAGTATTGGAGTCAGTGTTAAGGTTAGTTTCAGTATCATGGTTAGTGTTGGGTTGGGTTGGTGTTAGGGTTAGTTTCAGTATTGGGGTCAGTGTTGGGTTGGTGTTAGGGTTAGTTTCAGTATCATGGTTAGTGTTGGGTTGGGTTGGTGTTAGGGTTAGTTTTAGTATTGGGGTCAGTGTTGGGTTGGTGTTAGGGTTAGTTTCAGTATCATGGTTAGTGTTGGGTTGGGTTGGTGTTAGGGTTAGTTTCAGTATTGGGGTCAGTGTTGGGTTGGTGTTAGGGTTAGTTTCAGTATCATGGTTAGTGTTGGGTTGGGTTGGTGTTAGGGTTAGTTTTAGTATTGGGGTCAGTGTTGGGTTGGTGTTAGGGTTAGTTTCAGTATCATGGTTAGTGTTGGGTTGGTGTTAGGGTTAGTTTCAGTATTGGGGTCAGTGTTGGGTTGGTGTTAGGGTTAGTTTTAGTATTGGGGTCAGTGTTGGGTTGGTGTTAGGGTTAGTTTCAGTATCATGGTTAGTGTTGGGTTGGTGTTAGGGTTAGTTTCAGTATTGGGGTCAGTGTTGGGGTTGGTGTTAGGGTTAGGATTAGTGTTAGGGTTCCTCACTATCTAATGAGGGCCCATTTTTGGCACAAGAACAGGCCTATGATAATGAAAAACACCCCAAACTTCCCGTTCCACATCGATCAAAAGCGTTTTGCCAAAATGGCCGAACTTCCCCAGAACATTCCACCTTGTTTATGAAATTTCAGCAAGTTGCATTGTATACGAGGGCCCTCCTACGTCCCCCGGGGGCCACAACTGCCGAGCGACCCGAGCGACACCCAGTGCGGGGTTGTGCAAGTCTCGGGAAGTGTTGGTCAATGTATAGCAGGAGATGTGACTCATAATATGGCGATGCGGTTTGCTGGGGGGGGATTCCAGGGGGCGGGGGGGGGGGGCTGTTTTTAAAGAGCAGAAGTCAGTATGAGCGGAGAGTCACACGCCTGCGATCTGGTTACAGCAATAAAATATCCCCCAACCCCCAACCATACCACATGGGGGGGGCTCCTCAACACCAGGGGGACTACAACTCCCAGCAACACCAGGAAGACTCTAATCCCGGAGACTCCCTGAATGTCGGAAGATTTGAGCAAAGACAGAAAAAGGGGATGAAAAGCATAAAATGACCATTACAATGTCGCTACAAAGTAACATTCCGCGAGTACAACGCATCCATGATCAGTTCAGTCACAGCGCTGCCATTTGTGTGCGACTTCTGAAGACTTTATTGCGATTTCTGTGATATTCTGTGTATGTGAAATCGCAAGAAACCGCAGAAAAAAGTCACACAAGAAATGGCAGCCAATACATAACGAATGACCAGCCTTAGCGCGAGAAAACGTCACATGCGGCGTACAGCGCATTAGCACGCGTGTGTTCCCACACCACCAATGATCTCTTAAAGCGGCAATAAACTCAACGACTCCATTCACACTTGTGACTAAAACCGTGCGATTTTTTTTTTTAAGGCGACTTTGATGCGACTTTGGCCTTGACCAAGGATGGTTTGTGCTGTACAAAAGTCGCACGTATAACATTCAGCTGCGACTTTGGAGGGCCCTCGAGTCGCATGGAAGTCTGACCAGAGTAGTGCAGGAGATCAAGTCGCTGCGACTCGAAGTCACGCATATATGAATGGCACTCCTTGGGAAACATGGGATGCGACTTGTCATGCGACTTTGGACCCCACAAGTGTGAATAGGCTTTAACTCCAACGGTCCGACACCTATGAGGCCCCTCGCCGGCATCGTCTCTGGCTTCTTCCACGAGGCGGTCTTCAGCCATCCTGATTGGCCAGTGGGATGCTGTAGCTCCATGCGCGGGGGTTCCTCGTCCCAGAGCACAGGGACAGTGCCAGGATGCATACGGAGCTGCACATGCGGCTTCAGTTCTGCTTTAACTGTAATTGGGCCCTAATATATATGTGGGGTCACCAGCCTGCGACTGGAACCTGGTATGCTGCTCTGATGTCCCGATGTTACTCTGCCTTCACTGGCCACCTGCTTGCTGCAGGTCAGTGACTCAGAAAGATCAGACTCCAGGGCCAGCCAGGCGCTGATATTTCCCAGGATGGGCTCCCCTGTGTGCTGGTTGGGCGGTAGCCGCGCCGTGCGTCGGGTGTGTCGCACCGTCGGGTGTGTCGCTCCTCGCACATCTCTGGAATGAACCGCCAATTCCCCACGCCGGCCGTTTACTGGGAGCGGCTGGTGAGGGAACATAATGCGGCCATGTGAGGAAGACACCACATGCAACGTGCCGCAACCGCGATGGGGGGGGAGGGGGGATTACTGACGGCAAATAGACTCCGCACTCTGCAAGGGCAGTTACTCCACAGCTCAGTGAATGCGGCGAGATTCACCGTCCAAATAATATCCACCAATCACACGCAAGGGAAATACTCCTTCTTAAAAAACAGCATTTCAGTCAGCAGAACTTCCCCTGATTTACTGAACTCCGGGGGACTTGCAGAGTGCGCCGTCCGTCTGTCTTCAGTACATCAGCCCCGGAGTCTTGTATTTTATAAATCTTTTTGGATTTTATTTCATTTAACTGCTTCCTGTCCGACCATCGCCGACTCAGAGCCTGATCACCGCCATACCGGCGCCCTGATCACCGCCATACCGGCGCCCTGATCACCGCCACACCGGCGCCCTGATCACCGCCACACCGGCGCCCTGATCACCGCCATACCGGCGCCCTGATCACCGCCATACCCCATACCAGCACCCTGATCACCGCCATACCCCATACCAGCGCCCTGATCACCGCCATACCGGCGCCCTGATCACCGCCATACTAGCGTCTGATCACCGCCATACCCCATACCGGCGTCCTGATCACCGCCATACCCCATACCGGCGTCCTGATCACCGCCATACCCCATACCG
>NW_028321458.1:0-53633 GCF_062004578.1 Staurois parvus
GGTGTCCCCCCCCCCCGTGACCCCTCTATCCGCGTGTCCCCCCCCCCGTGTCCCCTCTATCTGGGTGTCCCCCCCCCCCCATGTCCCCTCTATCTGGGTGTCCCCCCCCCCCCCCATGTCCCCTCTATCCGGGTGTCCCCCGCTCTGTCCCCTCTATCTGGGTGTCCTCCTCCCCGTGTCCCCTCTATCCAGGTGTACCGCCCCCCCTCGTGTCCCCTCTATCCGGGTGTCCTCCCCCCCCCCCCCCGTGTCCCCTCTATCCGGGTGTCCTCCCCCCCCCCCCCCCCCATGTCCCCTCTATCTGGGTGTCCTCCTCCCCGTGTCCCCTCTATCTGGGTGTCCCCCCCCCCCCCCCCATGTCCCCTCTATCTGGGTGTCGTCCCCCCCGTGTCCCTTCTATCCGGGTGTCCAGGTGTGTCCCCTCTATCCGGGTGTCCTTCCCCCCCCCCCCCCCCATGTCCCCTCTATCTGGGTGTCCTCCTCCCCGTGTCCCCTCTATCTGGGTGTCCCCCCCCCCCCCCATGTCCCCTCTATCTGGGTGTCCCCCCCCATGTCCCCTCTATCTGGGTGTCCTCCTCCCCGTGTCCCCTCTATCTGGGTGTCCCGTCCCCCCCCCCCCATGTCCCCTCTATCTGGGTGTCCCCCCCCATGTCCCCTCTATCTGGGTGTCCCCCTCCCCGTGTCCCCTCTATCTGGGTGTCCCCCCCCCCCCATGTCCCCTCTATCTGGGTGTCCCCCCCCGTGTCCCCTCTATCCGGGTGTACCGCCCCCCCTCGTGTCCCCTCTATTCGGGTGTCCAGGTGTGTCCCCCTCTATCTGGGTGTCCCCCGCTCTGTCCCGGGTGTCCCCCGCTCTGTCCCCTCTATCCGGGTGTCCCCCGCTGTGTCCCGGGTGGCCAGGTGTCCCCCGCTGTGTCCCGGGTGTGTGTGGGTTTGTATACTCTTGCTGAAGCTCCTCCCATCTCCGGGATGATATTTCTCTTGTGTTTTGCGGAGGACGCAGGACCCCTAACCCCTCCCCTGGCTGCGGTTTCGGCGATATGTTTGGTCCAGTAAAGAAAAAAAAAGTTGCGTTAATAATGCGTCCTCTATGCAAAGTAATGGGAACCGCGTCATAAGAGCCCCTCCCCCATGGAGAGCAGGTTCACGGGTCCAAGCCCAGCTCATTGCAGTAGGAACATGTCAGGTCAGCAGCCTGGCTGGGTAAATCTCAGGACTGGATGGACAGACGTACACATGGTTTGGCTGGATGGAGCTGGCCAATAGAAGCTCTCACACCAATACCTGCCGTATAATAATCCATGCGGGGATCGCAGAGCGGGCCGTACAGAGATCTCGGAGCTAGCAATCCGGGAATCGCAGAGCGGGCCGTACAGAGATCTCGGAGCTAGCCATCCGGGGATCGCAGAGCGGGCCGTACAGAGATCTCAGAGCTAGCCATCCGGGGATCGTGCAGAGATCTCAGAGCTAGCCATCCGGGGATCGCAGAGCGGGCCGTACAGAGATCTCGGAGCTAGCCATCCGGGGATCGCAGAGCGGGCCGTACAGAGATCTCGGAGCTAGCCATCCGGGGATCGCAGAGCGGGCTGTACAGAGATCTCACAGCTAGCCATCTGGGGATCCCAAAATCGGGCCATCTGTGGACCGCAGAGCGGGCTGTACAGAGATCTCAGAGCTAGCCATCCGGGGATCGCAGAGCGGGCCGTACAGAGATCTCAGAGCTGGCCATCCGGGGATCGCAGAGCGGGCCGTACAGAGATCTCAGAGCTGGCCATCCGGGGATCGCAGAGCGGACCGTACAGAGATCTCAGAGCTAGCCATCCGGGGATCACAGAGCGGGCCGTATAGAGATCTCAGAGCTAGCCATCCGGGGATCGCAGAGCGGGCCGTGCAGAGATCTCAGAGCTGGCCATCCTGGGATCGCAGAGCGGGCCGTGCAGAGATCTCACGGCTAGCCATCTGGGGAGCCCAAAATCGGGCCATCTGTGGACCGCAGAGCGGGCTGTACAGAGATCTCAGAGCTAGCCATCTGGGGATCACAGAGCGGGCCATACAGAGATCTCAGAGCTAGCCATCCGGGGATCGCAGAGCGGGCCGTGCAGAGATCTCAGAGCTAGCCATCCGGAGATCGCAGAGCGGGCCGTGCAGAGATCTCAGAGCTGGCCATCCGGGGATCGCAGAGCGGGCTGTACAGAGATCTCAGAGCTAGCCATCCGGGGATCGCAGAGCGGGCCGTACAGAGATCTCAGAGCTGGCCATCCGGGGATCGCAGAGCTGGCCATCCGGGGATCGCAGAGCGGACCGTACAGAGATCTCACAGCTAGCCATCCGGGGATCGCATAGCGGGCTGTACAGAGATCTCAGAGCTAGACATCCGGGGATCGCAGAGCGGACCGTACAGAGATCTCAGAGCTAGACATCCGGGGATCGCAGAGCGGGCTGTACAGAGATCTCAGAGCTAGCCATCCGGGGATCGCAGAGCGGACCGTACAGAGATCTCGGAGCTAGCCATCCGGGGATCGCAGAGCGGGCCGTACAGAGATCTCGGAGCTAGCCATCCGGGGATCGCAGAGCGGGCTGTACAGAGATCTCACAGCTAGCCATCTGGGGATCGCAGAGCGGGCTGTACAGAGATCTCACAGCTAGCCATCTGGGGATCCCAAAATCGGGCCATCTGTGGACCGCAGAGCGGGCTGTACAGAGATCTCAGAGCTAGCCATCCGGGGATCGCAGAGCGGGCCGTACAGAGATCTCAGAGCTGGCCATCCGGGGATCGCAGAGCGGGCCGTACAGAGATCTCAGAGCTGGCCATCCGGGGATTGCAGAGCGGACCGTACAGAGATCTCAGAGCTAGCCATCCGGGGATCGCAGAGCGGGCCGTACAGAGATCTCAGAGCTGGCCATCCGGGGATCGCAGAGCGGGCCGTACAGAGATCTCAGAGCTCGCCATCCGGGGATCGCAGAGCGGGCCGTGCAGAGATCTCACAGCTAGCCATCCGGGGATCGCAGAGCGGGCCGTACAGAGATCTCACAGCTCGCCATCCGGGGATCGCAGAGCGGGCCGTACAGAGATCTCACAGCTAGCCATCCGGGGATCGCAGAGCGGGCCGTGCAGAGATCTCACAGCTAGCCATCCGGGGATCGCAGAGCGGGCCGTACAGAGATCTCAGAGCTAGCCATCCGGGGATCGCAGAGCGGGCCGTGCAGAGATCTCACAGCTAGCCATCCGGGGATCGCAGAGCGGGCCGTACAGAGATCTCACAGCTCGCCATCCGGGGATCGCAGAGCGGGCCGTACAGAGATCTCAGAGCTGGCCATCCGGGGATCGCAGAGCGGGCCGTACAGAGATCACACAGCTAGCCATCCGGGGATCGCAGAGCGGGCCGTACAGAGATCTCAGAGCTGGCCATCCGGGGAGCGTACCGTACAGAGATCATACAGCTAGCCATCCGGGGATCGCAGAGCGGACCGTACAGAGATCTCACAGCTAGCCATCCGGGGATCGCAGAGCGGACCGTACAGAGATCATACAGCTAGCCATCCGGGGATCGCAGAGCGGGCCGTACAGAGATCATACAGCTCGCCATCCGGGGATCGCAGAGCGGGCCGTGCAGAGATCATACAGCTAGCCATCCGGGGATCGCAGAGCGGGCCGTACAGAGATCTCAGAGCTGGCCATCCGGGGATCGCAGAGCGGGCCGTACAGAGATCATACAGCTAGCCATCCGGGGATCGCAGAGCGGGCCGTACAGAGATCTCAGAGCTGGCCATCCGGGGAGCGTACCGTACAGAGATCATACAGCTAGCCATCCGGGGATCGCAGAGCGGACCGTACAGAGATCATACAGCTAGCCATCCGGGGATCGCAGAGCGGACCGTACAGAGATCTCACAGCTAGCCATCCGGGGATCGCAGAGCGGACCGTACAGAGATCATACAGCTAGCCATCCGGGGATCGCAGAGCGGGCCGTACAGAGATCATACAGCTAGCCATCCGGGGATCGCAGAGCGGGCCGTACAGAGATCATACAGCTAGCCATCCGGGGATCGCAGAGCGGGCCGTACAGAGATCATACAGCTCGCCATCCGGGGATCGCAGAGCGGGCCGTGCAGAGATCATACAGCTCGCCATCCGGGGATCGCAGAGCGGGCCGTGCAGAGATCATACAGCTAGCCATCCGGGGATCGCAGAGCGGGCCGTACAGAGATCTCAGAGCTGGCCATCCGGGGATCGCAGAGCGGGCCGTACAGAGATCATACAGCTAGCCATCCGGGGATCGCAGAGCGGGCCGTGCAGAGATCATACAGCTGGCCATCCGGGGATCGCAGAGCGGGCCGTGCAGAGATCATACAGCTAGCCATCCGGGGATCGCAGAGCGGGCCGTACAGAGATCTCAGAGCTGGCCATCCGGGGATCGCAGAGCGGGCCGTACAGAGATCATACAGCTAGCCATCCGGGGATCGCAGAGCGGGCCGTGCAGAAATCATACAGCTGGCCATCCGGGGATCGCAGAGCGGGCCGTACAGAGATCTCAGAGCTAGCAATCCGGGGATCGCAGAGCGGGCCGTACAGAGATCTCAGAGCTAGCCATCCGGGGATCGCAGAGCGGGCCGTACAGAGATCTCAGAGCTAGCCATCTGGGGATCGCAGAGCGGGCCGTACAGAGATCATACAGCTAGCCATCCGGGGATCGCAGAGCGGGCCGTACAGAGATCTCACAGCTAGCCATCCGGGGATCGCAGAGCGGGCCGTGCAGAGATCATACAGCACTCAGAAGTCAGGAATAATGGAGGAAAGACGGTCCCCGCTCCTACAGGGGGGTCCATTGTCCTTCACCCCCCCCCCCCCTCGCCCAGCCCTCCATCAAACTTTCCTAGTTGTCATGGATACCGGGAGACACAAATGCAGAGCACAAAGCCGCCCCGGACGCAGACAAAAGGCGACCTGGAGGACACAAGACCAGAGGGATCCTCCATCAGAGAAGAAGTGGGGGGGCGCCGAGGAGACACAAGTCTACTTACTGGAAGGGGGGGCCGTCACAGCACCCCGACCCCCAGCTGATACCCCCCAAAATCGGAGATACCCCCGCCGCAGATCTCTGACCCGGAGAAAGGAATGTGGACATGGCGGGGGTGACGGCGAAGAGTCTCCCACTTCTGTCCCCGCTATTTGTAGTCCTGAGTGTAATGATTGGGGCCGCCGACCCCCTAGAGACAGGTAGGTAATGGGGGGGGGGGTGATGTCAGTCCGACTAATATTCCAAGCTGTATGGTGCCGCCATTCGTTATAGGGGTGCAGGATTCACCCGCTTCATGGTCGTCCTCAGGCTTCAGGAAAGTTTGTCCAGCCAACAGTGTGTCTCCATAGTGGATCGTCTCTTCATCCCTCTCCGGGGGGCTCATATGGGTGATCTGGGGGGACAATT
The DNA here is from genome assembly GCF_062004578.1 of Staurois parvus. Classification (NCBI taxonomy): domain Eukaryota; kingdom Metazoa; phylum Chordata; class Amphibia; order Anura; family Ranidae; genus Staurois; species Staurois parvus. The sequence goes on from NW_028321458.1 coordinate 5,426, forward strand.
CCCCTTCATCCCTATCTGGGGGGACAATTCCCCTTCATCCCTATCTGGGGGACAATTCTCCTTCATCCATATCTGGGGGGACAATTCCCCTTCATCCCACTCCGGGGGGCTCATATGGACGATATGGGGGGACAATTCCCCTTCATCCCTCTCTGGGGGGCTCATATGGGTGATCTGGGGGGACAATTCCCCTTCATCCCACTCCGGGGGGCTCATATGGACGATCTGGGGGGACAATTCCCCTTCATCCCACTCCGGGGGGCTTATATGGGTGATCTGGAGGGACAATTCCCCTTCATCCCACTCTGGGGGGCTCATATGGGTGATCTGGGGGGACAATTCTCCATCCCACTCCGGGGGGCTCATATGGGTGATATGGGGGGACAATTCCCCTTCATCCCACTCCGGGGGGCTCATATGGGTGATCTGGGGGGGAACAATTCCCCTTCATCCCACTCCGCTGGCTCATATAGACGATCTGGGGGGACAATTCCCCTTCATCCCACTCCGGGGGGCTCATATGGGTGATCTGGGGGGACAATTCCCCTTCATCCCACTCTGGGGGGGCTCATATGGGTGATCTGGGGGGACAATTCCCCTTCATCCCACTCCGGGGGGCTCATATGGGTGATCTGGGGGGGAACAATTCCCTTTCATCCCACTTCGGGGGGCTCATGTGGACGATATGGGGGGGACAATTCCCCTTCATCCCTCTCTGGGGGCTCATGTGGGTGATCTGGGGGGGAACAATTCCCTTTCATCCCACTCCGGGGGGCTCATATGGGTGATCTGGGGGGACAATTCCCCTTCATCCCACTCCGGGGGGCTCATATGGGTGATCTGGGGGGACAATTCCCCTTCATCCCACTCCGGGGGGCTCATATGGACGATATGGGGGGGACAGTTCCCCTTCATCCCACTCCGGGGGGCTCATATGGGTGATCTGGGGGGACAATTCCCCTTCATCCCTCTCTGGGGGGCTCATATGGGTGATCTGGGGGGACAATTCCCCTTCATCCCTCTCTGGGGGGCTCATATGGGTGATCTGGGGGGACAATTCCCCTTCATCCCTCTCTGGGGGGCTCATATGGGTGATCTGGGGGGACAATTCCCCTTCATCCCTCTCTGGGGGGCTCATATGGGTGATCTGGGGGGACAATTCCCCTTCATCCCACTCCGGGGGGCTCATATGGGTGATCTGGGGGGGAACAATTCCCTTTCATCCCACTTCGGGGGGCTCATGTGGACGATATGGGGGGGACAATTCCCCTTCATCCCTCTCTGGGGGCTCATGTGGGTGATCTGGGGGGGAACAATTCCCTTTCATCCCACTCCGGGGGGCTCATATGGGTGATCTGGGGGGACAATTCCCCTTCATCCCACTCCGGGGGGCTCATATGGGTGATCTGGGGGGACAATTCCCCTTCATCCCACTCCGGGGGGCTCATATGGACGATATGGGGGGGACAGTTCCCCTTCATCCCACTCCGGGGGGCTCATATGGGTGATCTGGGGGGACAATTCCCCTTCATCCCTCTCTGGGGGGCTCATATGGGTGATCTGGGGGGACAATTCCCCTTCATCCCTCTCTGGGGGGCTCATATGGGTGATCTGGGGGACAATTCCCCTTCATCCCTCTCTGGGGGTGGCTCATATAGATGATCTGGGGGGACAATTCCCTTTCATCCCACTCCGGGGGGCTCATATGGATGATCAGGGGGGACAATTCCCCTTCATCCCACTCCGGGGGGCTCTTATGGGTGATCTGGGGGGAAACAATTCCCTTTCATCCCACTTTGGGGGGCTCATGTGGACGATATGGGGGGACAATTCCCCTTCATCCCACTCCGGGGGGCTCATATGGGTGATCTGGGGGGGAACAATTCCCTTTCATCCCACTTCGGGGGGCTCATGTGGACGATATGGGGGGACAATTCCCCTTCATCCCACTCCGGGGGGCTCATATGGGTGATCTGGGGGGACAATTCCCCTTCATCCCACTCCGGGGGGCTCATATGGGTGATCTGGGGGGGAACAATTCCCCTTCATCCCACTCCGGGGGGCTCATGTGGACGATATGGGGGGACAATTCCCCTTCATCCCACTCCGGGGGGCTCATATGGGTGATCTGGGGGGACAATTCCCCTTCATCCCACTCCGGGGGCTCATATGGGTGATCTGGGGGGACAATTCCCCTTCATCCCACTCCGGGGGGCTCATATGGGTGATATGGGGGGACAATTCCCCTTCATCCACTCCGGGGGGCTCATATGGGTGATCTGGGGGGGAACAATTCCCTTTCATCCCACTTCGGGGGGCTCATGTGGATGATATGGGGGGACAATTCCCCTTCATCCCACTCCGGGGGGCTCATATGGATGATCTGGGGGGACAATTCCCCTTCATCCCACTCCGGGGGGCTCATATGGGTGATCTGGGGGGACAATTCCTCTTCATCCCACTCCGAGGGGCTCATATGGACGATCTGGGGGGACAATTCCCCTTCATCCCACTCCGGGGGGCTCATATGGGTGATCTGGGGGGACAATTCCCCTTCATCCCACTCCGGGGGGCTCATATGGGTGATCTGGGGGGACAATTCCCCTTCATCCCACTCCGGGGGGCTCATATGGGTGATCTGGGGGGACAATTCCCCTTCATCCCACTCCGGGGGGCTCATATGGACGATATGGGGGTGACAATTCCCCTTCATCCCACTCCGGGGGGCTCATATGGGTGATCTGGGGGGACAATTCCCCTTCATCCCTCTCTGGGGGGCTCATATGGGTGATCTGGGGGGACAATTCCCCTTCATCCCACTCCGGGGGGCTCATATGGGTGATCTGGGGGGACAATTCCCCTTCATCCCTCTCTGGGGGGCTCATATGGGTGATCTGGGGGGACAATTCCCCTTCATCCCTCTCTGGGGGGCTCATATGGGTGATCTGGGGGGACAATTCCCCTTCATCCCTCTCTGGGGGGCTCATATGGGTGATCTGGGGGGACAATTCCCCTTCATCCCTCTCTGGGGGGGGGCTCATATAGATGATCTGGGGGGACAATTCCCTTTCATCCCACTCCGGGGGGCTCATATGGATGATCTGGGGGGGACAATTCCCCTTTATCCCACTCCGGGGGGCTCATGTGGACGATATGGGGGGACAATTCCCCTTCATCCCACTCTGGGGGGCTCATATGGGTGATCTGGGGGGACAATTCCCCTTCATCCCACTCCGGGGGGCTCATATGGGTGATCTGGGGGGACAATTCCCCTTCATCCCACTCCGGGGGGCTCATATGGGTGATCTGGGGGGACAATTCCCCTTCATCCCACTCCGGGGGGCTCATATGGGTGATCTGGGGGGACAATTCCCCTTCATCCCACTCCGGGGGGCTCATATGGGTGATCTGGGGGGGAACAATTCCCTTTCATCCCACTTCGGGGGGCTCATATGGGTGATCTGGGGGGACAATTCCCCTTCATCCCACTCCGGGGGGCTCATATGGGTAATCTGGGGGGGAACAATTCCCCTTCATCCCACTCCGGGGGGCTGTATGTGGACGATATGGGGGGACAATTTCCCTTCATCCCATTCCGGGGGGCTCATATGGGTGATCTGGGGGGACAATTCCCCTTCATCCCACTCCGGGGGGCTCATATGGGTGATCTGGGGGGACAATTCCCCTTCATCCCACTCCGGGGGGCTCATATGGGTGATATGGGGGGACAATTCCCCTTCATCCCTATCCGGGGGGCTCATATGGGTGATCTGGGGGGGGAACAATTCCCTTTCATCCCACTTCGTGGGGCTCATGTGGATGATATGGGGGGACAATTCCCCTTCATCCCACTCCGGGGGGCTCATATGGGTTATCTGGGGGGACAATTCCCCTTCATCCCACTCCGGGGGGCTCATATGGGTGATCTGGGGGGACAATTCCTCTTCATCCCACTCCGGGGGGGCTCATATGGGTGATCTGGGGGGACAAGTCCCCTTCATCCCACTCCGGGGGGCTCATATGGGTGATCTGGGGGGACAATTCCCCTTCATCCCTCTCTGGGGTCTCATATGGGTGATCTGGGGGGACAATTCCCCTTCATCCCTCTCTGGGGGGCTCATATGGACGATATGGGGGGACAATTCCCTTTCATTCCACTCCGGGGGGCTCATATGGGTGATCTGGGGGGACAATTCCCCTTCATCCCTCTCTGGGGTCTCATATGGGTGATCTGGGGGGACAATTCCCCTTCATCCCTCTCTGGGGGGCTCATATGGACGATATGGGGGGACAATTCCCCTTCATCCCTCTCTGGGGTCTCATATGGGTGATCTGGGGGGACAATTCCCCTTCATCCCACTCCGGGGGGCTCATATGGGTGATATGGGGGAACAATTCCCCTTCATCCCTATCCGGGGGGCTCATATGGGTGATCTGGGGGGGGAACAATTCCCTTTCATCCCACTTCGTGGGGCTCATGTGGACGATATGGGGGGACAATTCCCCTTCATCCCACTCCGGGGGGCTCATATGGGTGATCTGGGGGGACAATTCCCCTTCATCCCTCTCTGGGGTCTCATATGGGTGATCTGGGGGGACAATTCCCCTTCATCCCTCTCTGGGGGGCTCATATGGACGATATGGGGGGACAATTCCCCTTCATCCCACTCCGGGGGGCTCATATGGGTGATCTGGGGGGACAATTCCCCTTCATCCCACTCCGGGGGGCTCATATGGACGATCTGGGGGGACAATTCCCCTTCATCCCACTCCGGGGGGCTCATGTGGACGAGCTGGGGGGACAATTCCCCTTCATCCCACTCCGGGGGCTCATATGGGTGATCTGGGGGGACAATTCCCCTTCATCCCACTCCGGGGGGCTCATATGGACGATCTGGGGGGACAATTCCCCTTCATCCCACTCCGGGGGGCTCATGTGGACGAGCTGGGGGGACAATTCCCCTTCATCCCACTCCGGGGGGCTCATATGGGTGATCTGGGGGGACAATTCCCCTTCATCCCACTCCGGGGGGCTCATATGGACGATCTGGGGGGACATTTCCCCTTCATCCCACTCCGGGGGGCTCATGTGGACGATCTGGGGGGACAATTCCCCTTCATCCCACTCCGGGGGCTCATATGGGTGATCTGGGGGGACAATTCCCCTTCATCCCACTCCGGGGGGCTCATATGGACGATATGGGGGGGACAATTCCCCTTCATCCCACTCCGGGGGGCTCATATGGGTGATCTGGGGGGACAATTCCCCTTCATCCCACTCCGGGGGGCTCATATGGGTGATCTGGGGGGACAATTCCCCTTCATCCCTCTCTGGGGGGCTCATATGGGTGATCTGGGGGGACAATTCTCCTTCATCCCTCTCTGGGGGGCTCATATGGGTGATCTGGGGGGACAATTCCCTTTCATCCCTCTCTGGGTGGGGCTCATATAGATGATCTGGGGGGACAATTCCCTTTCATCCCACTCCGGGGGGCTCATGTGGATGATCTGGGGGGGACAATTCCCCTTTATCCCACTCCGGGGGGCTCATGTGGACGATATGGGGGGACAATTCCCCTTCATCCCACTCTGGGGGGCTCATATGGGTGATCTGGGGGGACAATTCCCCTTCATCCCACTCCGGGGGGCTCATATGGGTGATCTGGGGGGACAATTCCCCTTCATCCCACTCCGGGGGGCTCATATGGGTGATCTGGGGGGACAATTCCCCTTCATCCCACTCCGGGGGGCTCATATGGGTGATCTGGGTGGGAACAATTCCCTTTCATCCCACTTCGGGGGGCTCATATGGGTGATCTTGGGGGACAATTCCCCTTCATCCCTCTCTGGGGGGCTCATATGGGTGATCTGGGGGGGACAATTCCCCTTCATCCCTCTCTGGGGGGGGTTCATATAGATGATCTGGGGGGACAATTCCCTTTCATCCCACTCCGGAGGGCTCATGTGGACGATATGGGGGGACAATTCCCCTTCATCCCACTTCGGGGGGCTCATATGGGTGATCTGGGGGGACAATTCCCCTTCATCCCTCTCTGGGGGGCTCATATGGGTGATCTGGGGGGACAATTCTTCTTCATCCCACTCCGGGGGGCTCATATGGGTGATCTGGGGGGACAATTCCCCTTCATCCCACTCCGGGGGGCTCATATGGGGGGGCAATTCCCCTTCATCCCACTCCGGGGGGCTCATATGGGTGATCTGGGGGGGAACAATTCCCTTTCATCCCACTTCGGGGGGCTCATGTGGACGATATGGGGGGACAATTCCCCTTCATCCCACTCCGGGGGGCTCATATGGGTGATCTGGGGGGGAACAATTCCCCTTCATCCCACTCCGGGGGGCTCATGTGGACGATATGGGGGGACAATTCCCCTTCATCCCACTCCGGGGGGCTCATATGGGTGATCTGGGGGGACAATTCCCCTTCATCCCACTCCGGGGGGCTCATATGGGTGATCTGGGGGGACAATTCCCCTTCATCCCACTCCGGGGGGCTCATATGGGTGATATGGGGGGACAATTCCCCTTCATCCCTATCCGGGGGGCTCATATGGGTGATCTGGGGGTGGAACAATTCCCTTTCATCCCACTTCGTGGGGCTCATGTGGACGATATGGGGGGACAATTCCCCTTCATCCCACTCCGGGGGGCTCATATGGGTGATATGGGGGGACAATTCCCCTTCATCCCACTCCGGGGGGCTCATGTGGACGATCTGGGGGGACAATTCCCCTTCATCCCACTCCGGGGGCTCATATGGGTGATCTGGGGGGACAATTCCCCTTCATCCCACTTCGGGGGGCTCATATGGACGATATGGGGGGACAATTCCCCTTCATCCCACTCCGGGGGGCTCATATGGACGATATGGGGGGGACAATTCCCCTTCATCCCTCTCTGGGGGGGCTCATATGGGTGATCTGGGGGGACAATTCCCCTTCATCCCACTCCGGGGGGCTCATATGGGTGATCTGGGGGGACAATTCCCCTTCATCCCTCTCTGGGGTCTCATATGGGTGATCTGGGGGGACAATTCCCCTTCATCCCTCTCTGTGGGGCTCATATGGACGATATGGGGGGACAATTCCCTTTCATCCCACTCCGGGGGGCTCATATGGGTGATCTGGGGGGACAATTCCCCTTCATCCCACTCCGGGGGGCTCATATAGATGATCTGGGGGGACAATTCCCTTTCATCCCACTCCGGGGGGCTCATATGGGTGATCTGGGGGGACAATTCCCTTTCATCCCACTCCGGGGGGCTCATATGGGTGATCTGGGGGGACAATTCCCCTTCATCCCACTCCGGGGGGCTCATATGGGTGATCTGGGGGGACAATTCCCCTTCATCCCACTCCGGGGGGCTCATATGGGTGATCTGGGGGGACAATTCCCCTTCATCCCACTCCGGGGGGCTCTTATGGACGATCTGATGGGACAATTCCCCTTCATCCCACTCCGGGGGGCTCATGTGGACGATCTGGGGGGACAATTCCCCTTCATCCCACTCCGGGGGCTCATATGGGTGATCTGGGGGGACAATTCCCCTTCATCCCACTCCGGGGGGCTCATATGGACGATATGGGGGGGACAATTCTCCTTCATCCCACTCCGGGGGGCTCATATGGGTGATCTGGGGGGACAATTCCCCTTCATCCCTCTCTGGGGGGCTCATATGGGTGATCTGGGGGGACAATTCCCCTTCATCCCTCTCTGGGGGGCTCATATGGGTGATCTGGGGGGACAATTCCCCTTCATCCCTCTCTGGGGGGCTCATATGGACGATCTGGGGGGGACAATTCCCCTTCATCCCTCTCTGGGGGGGGGGGCTCATATAGATGATCTGGGGGGACAATTCCCTTTCATCCCACTCCGGGGGGCTCATATGGATGATCTGGGGGGGACAATTCCCCTTCATCCCACTCCGGGGGGCTCATGTGGACGATATGGGGGGACAATTCCCCTTCATCCCACTCTGGGGGGGCTCATATGGGTGATCTGGGGGGACAATTCCCCTTCATCCCACTCCGGGGGGCTCATATGGGTGATCTGGGGGGACAATTCCCCTTCATCCCACTCCGGGGGGCTCATATGGGTGATCTGGGTGGGAACAATTCCCCTTCATCCCACTCCGGGGGGCTCATATGGGTGATCTGGGTGGGAACAATTCCCTTTCATCCCACTACGGGGGGCTCATATGGGTGATCTGGGGGGACAATTCCCCTTCATCCCTCTCTGGGGGGCTCATATGGGTGATCTGGGGGGACAATTCCCCTTCATCCCTCTCTGGGGGGGGTTCATATAGATGATCTGGGGGGACAATTCCCTTTCATCCCACTCTGGGGGGCTCATATGGATGATCTGGGGGGACAATTCCCCTTCATCCCTCTCTGGGGGGGGTTCATATAGATGATATGGGGGGACAATTCCCCTTCATCCCACTCCGGGGGGCTCATATGGGTGATCTGGGGGGACAATTCTTCTTCATCCCACTCCGGGGGGGCTCATATGGGTGATCTGGGGGGACAATTCCCCTTCATCCCACTCCGGGGGGCTCATATGGGTGATCTGGGGGGGAACAATTCCCTTTCATCCCACTTCGGGGGGCTCATGTGGACGATATGGGGGGAAAATTCCCCTTCATCCCACTCCGGGGGGCTCATATGGGTGATCTGGGGGGGAACAATTCCCCTTCATCCCACTCCGGGGGGCTCATGTGGACGATATGGGTGGACAATTCCCCTTCATCCCACTCCGGGGGGCTCATATGGGTGATCTGGGGGGACAATTCCCCTTCATCCCACTCTGGGGGGCTCATATGGGTGATCTGGGGGGACAATTCCCCTTCATCCCACTCCGGGGGGCTCATATGGGTGATATGGGGGGACAATTCCCCTTCATCCCTATCCGGGGGGCTCATATGGGTGATCTGGGGGGGGAACAATTCCCTTTCATCCCACTTCGTGGGGCTCATGTGGACGATATGGGGGGATAATTCCCCTTCATCCCACTCCGGGGGGCTCATATGGGTGATCTGGGGGGACAATTCCCCTTCATCCCACTCCGGGGGGCTCATATGGGTGATCTGGGGGGACAATTCCTCTTCATCCCACTCTGGGGGGGCTCATATGGGTGATCTGGGGGGACAAGTCCCCTTCATCCCACTCCGGGGGGCTCATGTGGACGATCTGGGGGGACAATTCCCCTTCATCCCACTTCGGGGGGCTCATGTGGACGATCTGGGGGGACAATTCCCCTTCATCCCACTCCGGGGGCTCATATGGGTGATCTGGGGGGACAATCCCCCTTCATCCCACTTCGGGGGGCTCATATGGACGATATGGGGGGGAGAATTCCCCTTCATCCCACTCCGGGGGGCTCATATGGGTGATCTGGGGGGACAATTCCCCTTTATCCCACTCCGGGGGGCTCATATGGGTGATCTGGGGGGACAATTCCCTTTCATCCCACTTCGGGGGGCTCATGTGGACGATATGGGGGGACAATTCCCCTTCATCCAACTCCGGGGGGCTCATATGGACAATATGGGGGGGACAATTCCCCTTCATCCCTCTCTGGGGGGCTCATATGGGTGATCTGGGGGGACAATTCCCCTTCATCCCTCTCTGGGGTCTCATATGGGTGATCTGGGGGGACAATTCCCCTTCATCCCTCTCTGGGGGGCTCATATGGACGATATGGGGGGACAATTCCCTTTCATCCTACTCCGGGGGGCTCATATAGATGATCTGGGGGGACAATTCCCTTTCATCCCACTCCGGGGGGCTCATATGGGTGATCTGGGGGGACAATTCCCCTTCATCCCACTCCGGGGGGCTCATATGGGTGATCTGGGTGGGAACAATTCCCTTTCATCCCACTTCGGGGGGCTCATATGGGTGATCTGGGGGGACAATTCCCCTTCATCCCTCTCTGGGGGGCTCATATGGGTGATCTGGGGGGACAATTCCCCTTCATCCCTCTCTGGGGGGGGTTCATATAGATGATCTGGGGGGACAATTCCCTTTCATCCCACTCTGGGGGGCTCATATGGATGATCTGGGGGGGGACAATTCCCCTTTATCCCACTCCGGAGGGCTCATGTGGACGATATGGGGGGACAATTCCCCTTCATCCCACTCCGGGGGGCTCATATGGGTGATCTGGGGGGACAATTCTTCTTCATCCCACTCCGGGGGGGCTCATATGGGTGATCTGGGGGGGATCAATTCCCTTTCATCCCACTTCGGGGGGCTCATGTGGACGATATGGGGGGAAAATTCCCCTTCATCCCACTCCGGGGGGCTCATATGGGTGATCTGGGGGGGAACAATTCCCCTTCATCCCACTCCGGGGGGCTCATGTGGACGATATGGGGGGACAATTCCCCTTCATCCCACTCCGGGGGGCTCATATGGGTGATCTGGGGGGACAATTCCCCTTCATCCCACTCTGGGGGGCTCATATGGGTGATCTGGGGGGACAATTCCCCTTCATCCCACTCCGGGGGGCTCATATGGGTGATCTGGGGGGGGAACAATTCCCTTTCATCCCACTTCGGGGGGCTCATGTGGACGATATGGGGGGATAATTCCCCTTCATCCCACTCCGGGGGGCTCATATGGGTGATCTGGGGGGACAATTCCCCTTCATCCCACTCCGGGGGGCTCATATGGGTGATCTGGGGGGACAATTCCTCTTCATCCCACTCTGGGGGGGCTCATATGGGTGATCTGGGGGGACAAGTCCCCTTCATCCCACTCCGGGGGGCTCATATGGACGATCTGGGGGGACAATTCCCCTTCATCCCACTTCGGGGGGCTCATGTGGACGATCTGGGGGGACAATTCCCCTTCATCCCACTCCGGGGGCTCATATGGGTGATCTGGGGGGACAATTCCCCTTCATCCCACTTCGGGGGGCTCGTATGGACGATATGGGGGGGAGAATTCCCCTTCATCCCACTCCGGGGGGCTCATATGGGTGATCTGGGGGGACAATTCCCCTTTATCCCACTCCGGGGGGCTCATATGGGTGATCTGGGGGGACAATTCCCTTTCATCCCACTTCGGGGGGCTCATGTGGACGATATGGGGGGACAATTCCCCTTCATCCAACTCCGGGGGGCTCATATGGACGATATGGGGGGGACAATTCCCCTTCATCCCTCTCTGGGGGGCTCATATGGGTGATCTGGGGGGACAATTCCCCTTCATCCAACTCCGGGGGGCTCATATGGACGATATGGGGGGACAATTCCCTTTCATCCCACTCCGGGGGGCTCATATGGGTGATCTGGGGGGACAATTCCCCTTTATCCCACTCCGGGGGGCTCATATAGATAATCTGGGGGGACAATTCCCTTTCATCCCACTCCGGGGGGCTCATATAGATGATCTGGGGGGACAATTCCCTTTCATCCCACTCCGGGGGGCTCATATGGGTGATCTGGGGGGACAATTCCCCTTCATCCCACTCCGGGGGGCTCATATGGGTGATCTGGGGGGACAATTCCCCTTCATCCCACTCCGGGGGGCTCATATGGGTGATCTGGGGGGACAATTCCCCTTCATCCCTCTCTGGGGGGCTCATATGGGTGATCTGGGGGGACAATTCCCCTTCATCCCACTCCGGGGGGCTCATATGGGTGATCTGGGGGGACAATTCCCTTTCATCCCACTTCGGGGGGCTCATGTGGACGATATGGGGGGACAATTCCCCTTCATCCCACTCCGGGGGTCTCATATGGACGATATGGGGGGGACAATTCCCCTTCATCCCTCTCTGGGGGGCTCATATGGGTGATCTGGGGGGACAATTCCCCTTCATCCCTCTCTGGGGGTCTCATATGGGTGATCTGGGGGGACAATTCCCCTTCATCCCACTCCGAGGGGCTCATATAGATGATCTGGGGGGACAATTCCCCTTCATCCCACTCCGGGGGGCTCATATGGACGATATGGGGGGGACAATTCCCCTTTATCCCACTCCGGGGGCTCATAATGGTGATCTGGGGGGACAATTCCCCTTCATCCCACTCCGGGGGGCTCATATGGGTGATCTGGGGGGACAATTCCCCTTCATCCCTCTCTGGGGGGCTCATATGGGTGATCTGGGGGGACAATTCCCCTTCATCCCACTCCGGGGGGCTCATGTGGGTGATCTGGGGGGACAATTCCCTTTCATCCCACTCCGGGGGGCTCATATGGGTGATCTGGGGGGACAATTCCCTTTCATCCCACTTCGGGGGGCTCATGTGGACGATATGGGGGGACAATTCCCCTTCATCCCACTCCGGGGGTCTCATATGGACGATATGGGGGGGACAATTCCCCTTCATCCCTCTCTGGGGGGCTCATATGGGTGATCTGGGGGGACAATTCCCCTTCATCCCACTCCGGGGGGCTCATATGGACGATATGGGGGGGACAATTCCCCTTTATCCCACTCCGGGGGCTCATATGGGTGATTGGGGGGGACAATTCCCCTTCATCCCACTCCGGGGGGCTCATATGGGTGATCTGGGGGGACAATTCCCCTTTAACCCACTCCGGGGGGCTCATATGGGTGATCTGGGGGGACAATTCCCCTTCATCCCACTCTGGGGGGCTCATATGGGTGATCTGGGGGGACAATTCCCTTTCATCCCACTTCGGGGGGCTCATGTGGACGATATGGGGGGACAATTCCCTTTCATCCCACTCTGGGGGGCTCATATGGGTGATCTGGGGGGACAATTTAGATGAAAAGTTTGTGTGAATATTCTCCGAACATTTGAAAGTCATGTGTCTGAGTGGTGTCACTCCTCTGCTGTGTATTTATGTCTGGTGTCACTCTGTCCCTCCGTGTGTCTGAGTGGTGTCACTCTCTGTCCCTCCGTGTGTCTGGTGTCACTCTCTGTCCCTCCGTGTGTCTGGTGTCACTCTCTGTCCCTCCGTGTGTCTGGTGTCACTCTCTGTCCCTCCGTGTGTCTGGTGTCACTCTCTGTCCCTCCGTGTGTCTGAGTGGTGTCACTCTGTCCCTCCGTGTGTCTGAATGGTGTCACTCCTTGGCCAGCTCTGGCAGTATGGCTGAGTACAGTTCCCACCTAACCTGCGGCAGTGCCCCCCCCCCCCATCATTGTGTACATGGCTCTGATCATTGCTGGAGACCCCCCACCTTCCCCTTCTCACAGCTCAGACTGGGATTCCAGCAGTCTCATCTCCCAGGAGACCGGGGCAGTAAATGTTGGGGGCGGTAAATTTCCTGGCAGTGAGTATAGAGAGCGAGCCCTGCGTCCTGATGTCTGTGTATGGAGATCGCTGCCATCCATTCCCCCCCCCCCCCCCGGGACCTTAGAGTGTAAGCTCCTCTGCTACAGAGACTGATGGGACTGTGGGGGAGGGGACATTAGAGTGTAAGCTCCTCTGGTACAGAGACTGATGGGACTGTGGGGGAGGGGACATTAGAGTGTAAGCTCCTCTGGTACAGAGACTGATGGGACTGCGGGGGGAGGGGACATTAGAGTGTAAGCTCCTCTGTACAGAGACTGATGGGACTGTGGGGGAGGGGACATTAGAGTGTAAGCTCCTTTGTACAGAGACTGATGGGACTGTGGGGGAGGGGACATTAGAGTGTCAGCTCCTCTGGTACTGGGGGGAGGGGACATTAGAGTGTCAGCTCCTCTATACAGAGACTGATGGGACTGTGGGGGAGGGGACATTAGAGTGTCAGCTCCTCTGGTACTGGGGGGAGGGGACATTAGAGTGTCAGCTCCTCTGGTACTGGGGGGAGGGGACATTAGAGTGTCAGCTCCTCTGGTACTGGGGGGAGGGGACATTAGAGTGTAAGCTCCTCTGTACAGAGACTGATGGGACTGCGGGGGGAGGGGACATTAGAGTGTAAGCTCCTCTGGTACAGAGACTGATGGGACTGCGGGGGGAGGGGACATTAGAGTGTAAGCTCCTCTGTACAGAGACTGATGGGACTGCGGGGGGAGGGGACATTAGAGTGTAAGCTCCTCTGGTACAGAGACTGATGGGACTGCGGGGGGAGGGGACATTAGAGTGTAAGCTCCTCTGTACAGAGACTGATGGGACTGCGGGGGGAGGGGACATTAGAGCGTAAGCTCCTCTGGTACAGGGACTGATGGGACTGTGGGGGAGGGGACATTAGAGTGTAAGCTGCTCTGGTACAGGGACTGATGGGACTGTGGGGGAGGGGACATTAGAGTGTAAGCTCCTCTGGTAAAGAGACTGATGGGACTGTGGGGGAGGGGACATTAGAGTGTCAGCTCCTCTGGTGCAGAGACTGATGTGACTGTGGGGGAGGGGACATTAGAGTGTAAGCTCCTCTGTACAGAGACTAATGGGAATGTGGGGGAGGGGACATTAGAGTGTAAGCTCCTTTGTACAGAGACTGATGGGACTGTGGGGGAGGGGACATTAGAGTGTAAGCTCCTCTATACAGAGACTGATGGGACTGTGGGGGAGGGGACATTAGAGTGTCAGCTCCTCTGGTACTGGGGGGAGGGGACATTAGAGTGTCAGCTCCTCTGTTACTGGGGGGAGGGGACATTAGAGTGTCAGCTCCTCTGGTACTGGGGGGAGGGGACATTAGAGTGTCAGCTCCTGTGTACTGATGTCCGTTTCCTCTCCCCGGCAGTGAACATGGTGGACTTCTGTGGTCAGACGGTGAGAGGGGACGGGATGGTAGTGAGCTCTCACGCGGACTCCAGGAAGTACTACTTTGTGTCGGTGGGGACGGACTGCCGGCTGACCATGCGTTCTGCGACTGTGAAGGACAAGGTTCAGTTCCAGTTCCGTTTCTTCCTGGTGTACAGCCTCCTGCGAATGTCCAACATGAGGAGCCAGAACTCCGGGCTGAACAGCAGTGGCCACGGCCCACCCTCTGTAGAGACCAGCAGCCCCCCCGGCTCTGTCAGTGACCCCTGTAACGCCGGCTCCTACGTCCAGTTCTATGATGGGAAGGACCTCCATTCGGAACCTCTGGGCACCCCGCTATGTGGGAAGACCATCCCGCGGCCCGTCCTGTCTACCGGCAACTACCTGACCCTACGCCTGGTCACCCGCGGCCAGCAGCCCAGAGTGGATTTTGTTGGCGATTTCACCTCCTTCCGGATAGGTAAGGGCCCCGCTGGGCCGGACTTCATAGTTGACAGTCAGGGAACTGGAGGCTCCTGGGTTCATGGATCCAAAGTTTCCATTGATGGAGGTGATTCAGTTTCCACTCCAGGCAGGGCTGTGGATAAGGGGGTACCGCCAGTCCTCCTGTAGGGGGCCCAGGCCATCAGCGGGGTCCAGGCAGCTGGGTGTATTAGATGTGGGCAGGGAGGGTGATGAGCACGGTGAGAGGGGCACTCACTGGAACCAATCCCCTGTATGGCTCTCTGCAGCAGCTGAATGCCGGCTTCTTCTCCTCCCCTTCCCCTCTGGCTTCTCCTCCCCTTCCCCTCTGGCTTCTCCTCCCCTTCCCCTCTGGCTTCTCCTCCCCTTCCCCGCTGGCTTCTCCTCCCCTTCCCCGCTGGCTTCCTCTCCTCTCCCCTTCCCCGCTGGCTTCCTCTCCTCTCCCCTTCCCCGCTGGCTTCCTCTCCTCTCCCCTTCCCCGCTGGCTTCCTCTCCTCTCCCCTTCCCCGCTGGCTTCCTCTCCTCTCCCCTTCCCCGCTGGCTTCCCCTCCCCTTCCCCGCTGGCTTCCCCTCCCCTTCCCCTCTGGCTTCTCCTCCCCTTCCCCTCTGGCTTCTCCTCCCCTTCCCCTCTGGCTTCTCCTCCCCTTCCCCGCTGGCTTCTTCTCCTCTCCCCTTCCCCGCCGGCTTCCTCTCCTCTCCCCTTCCCCGCCGGCTTCCTCTCCTCTCCCCTTCCCCGCCGGCTTCCTCTCCTCTCCCCTTCCCCGCCGGCTTCCTCTCCCCTTCCCCGCTGGCTTCTTCTCCTCTCCCCTTCCCCGCTGGCTTCTTCTCCTCTCCCCTTCCCCGCTGGCTTCTTCTCCCCTTCCCCGCTGGCTTCCTCTCCCCTTCCCCGCTGGCTTCTTCTCCCCTTCCCCGCTGGCTTCCTCTCCCCTTCCCCGCTGGCTTCCTCTCCCCTTCCCCGCTGGCTTCCTCTTCCCTTCCCCGCTGGCTTCCTCTCCTCTCCCCTTCCCCGCCGGCTTCCTCTCCTCTCCCCTTCCCCGCTGGCTTCCTCTCCCCTTCCCCGCTGGCTTCCTCTCCTGTCCCCTTCCCCGCCGGCTTCTTCTCTCTCTCCCCCCCCCCGCCGGACTCTTCTCTCCCCTCTCCCATGAAGGGGTGTCATTGCCGGCTTCTGGCGGTGTGAAGGGGTGTCATTTCCGGCTTCTGGCGTGAAGGGGTGTCATTGCCGGCTTCTGGCGGTGTGAAGGGGTGTCATTTCCGGCTTCTGGCGTGAAGGGGTGTCATTGCCGGCTTCTGGCGTGAAGGGGTGTCATTGCCGGCTTCTGGCGTGAAGGGGTGTCATTGCCGGCTTCTGGCGGTGTGAAGGGGTGTCATTTCCGGCTTCTGGCGTGAAGGGGTGTCATTGCCGGCTTCTGGCGGTGTGAAGGGGTGTCATTGCCGGCTTCTGGCGGTGTGAAGGGGTGTCATTGCCGGCTTCTGGCGGTGTGAAGGGGTGTCATTGCCGGCTTCTGGCGTGAAGGGGTGTCATTGCCGGCTTCTGGCGTGAAGGGGTGTCATTGCCGGCTTCTGGCGTGAAGGGGTGTCATTGCCGGCTTCTGGCGTGAAGGGGTGTCATTGCCGGCTTCTGGCGTGAAGGGGTGTCATTGCCGGCTTCTGGCGTGAAGGGGTGTCATTGCCGGCTTCTGGCGGCGTGAAGGGGTGTCATTGCCGGCTTCTGGCGGCGTGAAGGGGTGTCATTGCCGGCTTCTGGCGGCGTGAAGGGGTGTCATTGCCGGCTTCTGGCGTGAAGGGGTGTCTTTGCCGGCTTCTGGCGTGAAGGGGTGTCATTGCCGGCTTCTGGCGGTGTGAAGGGGTGTCATTGCCGGCTTCTGGCGGTGTGAAGGGGTGTCATTGCCGGCTTCTGGCGGTGTGAAGGGGTGTCATTTCCGGCTTCTGGCGGTGTGAAGGGGTGTCATTGCCGGCTTCTGGCGGTGTGAAGGGGTGTCATTTCCGGCTTCTGGCGTGAAGGGGTGTCATTGCCGGCTTCTGGCGGTGTGAAGGGGTGTCATTGACGGCTTCTGGCGGCGTGAAGGGGTGTCATTGCCGGCTTCTGGCGTAAAGGGGTGTCATTGCCGGCTTCTGGCGTGAAGGGGTGTCATTGCCGGTGTCAGTCCTGAGAGATCTGGTAAGAGGTCAGTGAAGCCCCTGGACTCCCCCCTTATAACAGATCTCCTGCAGGATTCAACAGCTCGGAGTGCAGACCGGAGCCGTACTTCTCCTGCCACAATGGGAAGTGTATCCCCTCCAGCCTGGTGTGTGATGAGCGCGACATCGATAACTGTGGTGATGGAAGCGACCAATCCGCCAGTCCTCCTGCAAACTGCCAGCGAGACGGGGGAAGGGGTAAGTGCTCCGCCCCCAATGCCTGACCTCAGGGTTCCCGCATTCGTGGCTGTCCACTGCTTGGGATCCAAGTGATGCAAAGGCCTCCCGGCTGACTTGTACACCGAGGACCAGGGGAAGCTCTCTGGGCTCCATTCTTGGTGGTATCATTGGGATGAACTGCCCCATCATTGGTGTCATTGGTTGGAATTATGCCCCATCGTTGGTATCACTGGGAGGAATTTGTTGGTGTCAGTGGATTAAATCGTGCCCTAAGGGCCAGGTAAAAGCAAGCAAAGGGCCACATCCGGCCCCGGGCCACAGTTTGGAGACCAAAGCTCTATAGTGTGTACTTGTCTCAGTCATTGCTGTCTGCTGCCTCCTTCCTCGATCAGTCACTTCTGACACGTTTTCCTGACACCAAGAGAAAAATGGTGACAGGAGAGCACAGCTTGTGATTGACAGCCTCAGCTCTGTTCCTGTGAGCTGTGTGTGTGTGTGTGTGTGGGGGGGGTCCCTTCCCTTCCCTTCCCTCCAATCGGAGCTCTCCTCACTGATGTAACTTCAGCTCCCCGCCACCTGTTTTCTGACAGCTCAGAGAATCTGTGTAAATTCTGTACTTTGAATGGATATATGGGACGGACAGCTATAGATAGATGATGGGAACCCCTGTCAGGATTCACTGGTATTCAAGGATTGGTTGGAGAGATCTCCCTTCCCTTCCTCAGTGCAGGGATGACAGTACAGGCTAGACGGTGCTGACCAATCAAAAGCTGCCTGGCCTATGCTGTCATCCCTACAAGGAGAGGAGAGAAAGCTGCAGGGATTTCAGATCTCCTCCGTGTTCTCTCCTCTCCTACAGCTGTGAATCCGGAGCATCTGCCTCCGTCCTCCCATGACCGACACCAAGGCACACATCTCCTCCATCCTCCCATGACCGACACCAAGGCACACATCCCCTCCATCCTCCCATGACCGACACCAAGGCACACATCCCCTCCGTCCTCCCATGACCGACACCAAGGCACACATCTCCTCCGTCCTCCCATGACCGACACCAAGGCACACATCTCCTCCATCCTCCCATGACCGACACCAAGGCACACATCCCCTCCATCCTCCCATGACCGACACCAAGGCACACATCCCCTCCGTCCTCCCATGACCGACACCAAGGCACACATCTCCTCCATCCTCCCATGACCGACACCAAGGCACACATCCCCTCCGTCCTCCGATGGCCGACACCAAGGCACACATCTCCTCCGTCCTCCGATGGCCGACACCAAGGCACACATCCCCTCCGTCCTCCGATGGCCGACACCAAGGCACACATCCCCTCCGTCCTCCGATGGCCGACACCAAGGCACACATCCCCTCCCATGACCGACACCAAGGCACACATCTCCTCCCATGACCGACACCAAGGCACACATCCCCTCCCATGACCGACACCAAGGCACACATCCCCTCCCATGACCGACACCAAGGCACACATCTCCTCCGTCCTCCGATGGCCGACACCAAGGCACACATCCCCTCCGTCCTCCGATGGCCGACACCAAGGCACACATCCCCTCCGTCCTCCGATGGCTGACACCAAGGCACACATCCCCTCCCATGACCGACAGCAAGGCACACATCTCCTCCCATGACCGACACCAAGGCACACATCTCCTCCCATGACCGACACCAAGGCACACATCCCCTCCCATGACCGACACCAAGGCACACATCCCCTCCCATGACCGACACCAAGGCACACATCCCCTCCCATGACCGACACCAAGGCACACATCCCCGATGGCCGACACCTATATGTACCGATCGGATGGGAGCGCTCACGCCCCCCCCCCCCATATCTACGGATCGGATGGGAGCGCTCACGCCCCCCCCCCATATCTACGGATCGGATGGGAGCGCTCACGCCCCCCCTATATGTACCGATCAGATGGGAGCGCTCACGCCCCCCCTATATGTACGGATCGGATGGGAGCGCTCACGGCCCCCCTATATGTATCTATCGGATGGGAGCGCTCACGGCCCCCCCTATATGTACCAATCGGATGGGAGCACTCACGGCCCCCCCTATATGTACGGATCGGATGGGAGCGCTCACGCCCCCCCCCTATATGTACGGATCGGATGGGAGCGCTCACGCCCCCCTATATGTACCGATCGGACGGGAGCGCTCACAGCCCCCCTATATGTACTGATCGGATGGGAGCGCTCACGCCCCCCCCCCCTATATGTACCGATCGGATGGGAGCGCTCACGCCCCCCCCCCTCTATATGTACCAATCGGATGGGAGCGCTCACGGCCCCCCCTATATGTACCAATCGGATGGGAGCGCTCACGGCCCCCCTATATGTACAGATCGGATGGGAGTGCTCACAGCCCCCTTATATGTACCGATTGGATGGGAGCTCTCACGTCCCCCCCCCTATATGTACCGATCGGACGGGAGCGCTCACGCCCCCCCTCCCCCCCCTATATGTAGCGATCGGATGGGAGCGCTCACGGCCCCCCTATATGTACCGATTGGACGGGAGCGCTCACGCCCCCCCTATATGTACGGATCGGATGGGAGCGCTCACGCCCCCCCCCCCCTATATGTACCGATCGGATGGGAACGCTCACGCCCCCCCTATATGTACCGATCGGACGGGAGCGCTCATGGCCCCCCCCCCCATATGTACCGATCGGACGGGAGTGCTCACGGCCCCCCTATATGTACCGATCGGACAGGAGTGCTCACGGCCCCCCTATATGTACGGATCGGATGGGAGCGCTCACGCCCCCCCCCCCCTATATGTACCGATTGGATGGGAGCGCTCACGCCCCCCCTATATGTACCGATCGGACGGGAGCGCTCACGGCCCCCCCATATGTACCGATTGGATGGGAGCGCTCACGCCCCCCCTATATGTACCGATCGGATGGGAGCGCTCACGGCCCCCCTATATGTACCGATCGGATGGGGGCGCTCACGGCCCCCCTATATGTACCGATCGGATGGGGGCGCTCACGCCCCCCCTATATGTACGGATCGGATGGGAGCGCTCACGCCCCCCCTATATGTACCGATCAGACGGGAGCGCTCACGGCCCCCCCCCCATATGTACCGATTGGATGGGAGTGCTCACGCCCCCCCTGTATGTACCGATCGGATGGGAGCGCTCACGCCCCCCCCCCCTATATGTACCGATCGGATGGGAGCGCTCACGGCCCCCCTATATGTACCGATCGGATGGGGGCGCTCACGTTCCCCCCTATATGTACCGATCGGACGGGAGCGCTCACGCCCCCCCCCCCTATATGTACCGATTGGATGGGAGCGCTCACGCCCCCCCTATATGTACCGATCGGATGGGAGCGCTCACGCCCCCCCCCCCCTATATGTACCGATTGGATGGGAGCGCTCACACCCCCCTATATGTACCGATCGGATGGGAGCGCTCACGCCCCCCCCCCCTATATGTACCGATCGGATGGGAGCGCTCACGGCCCCCCTATATGTAGCGATCGGATGGGGGCGCTCACGGCCCCCCTATATGTAGCGATCGGATGGGGGCGCTCACGGCCCCCCTATATGTACCGATCGGATGGGGGCGCTCACGGCCCCCCTATATGTACGGATCGGATGGGAGCGCTCACGCCCCCCCCCTATATGTACTGATCGGATGGGGGCGCTCACGGCCCCCCTATATGTAGCGATCGGATGGGGGCGCTCATGGCCCCCCTATATGTAGCGATCGGATGGGGGCGCTCACGTTCCCCCCTATATGTACCGATCGGATGGGGGCGCTCACGGCCCCCCTATATGTACCGATCGCTGATAACGGGGATTTGTTTCTTTTCCTTTTGAATCATTTATTCGGAATCTCCGGCACCGTTTGTTATGAAGGACGTTCCTCTGCCATTGGGTCATGTATGGTCTGTACTGAAGACGATTGTTCTTCTGGACTCCTCTGGATTATTATGGGCTGGGGAGACATGAAGGAGATTCTGGCATTGGGGGGGTTCACTCATACTGGAGCAATCTGGTGCAGCCAGGCACAGGAGCCAATCAGCTTCTACCTTCTGCCTCTTCAATGAAGCTTTGACAATAAAACCTGGAAGCTGATTGGTTTCTATGCAGAGCTGCCCCAGATTATACTCTCCAGTTTTAGTAAGTAACCCCCTGCCCCCCCCCCCCCCCATTCCAATGTGTTGCTGTAGCACACCATGTGCTTCTACCTGGGAATCCACTGATTGTTGTCCTGTCTGTGCAGGAATGGTGGGATCCAGGACCCCCATAGAGGCCATGGTCACCAGCCCAGCCACCTCCACCATTCTGCAGGCCACCACCTCTTCCAACCTGAGCTGTGGGAAGGATGGGAACCACAAGCTGTTTCTTCCGGAAAGTGTCCAGCCTCACGGATCAAACACAGGTACCCCCTTCATCTCTCCTGTAGGTGCCCCCCTCAGCCTTCCATCTCTCCTGTAGGTGCCCCCCTCACCCTTCCATCTCTCCTGTAGGTGCCCCCCTCACCCTTCATCTCTCCTGTAGGTGCCCCCCTCACCCTTCCATCTCTCCTGTAGATGACCCCTCACCCTTCCATCTCTCCTGTAGGTGCCCCCCTCACCCTTCCATCTCTCCTGTAGGTGCCCCCCTCACCCTTCATCTCTCCTGTAGGTGCCCCCCTCACCCTTCCATCTCTCCCGTAGATGACCCCTCACCCTTCCATCTCTCCTGTAGATGACCCCTCACCCTTCCATCTCTCCTGTAGGTGCCCCCCTCACCCTTCCATCTCTCCTGTAGGTGCCCCCCTCACCCTTCCATCTCTCCTGTAGGTGCCCCCCTCACCCTTCCATCTCTCCTGTAGGTGCCCCCCTCACCCTTCCATCTCTCCTGTAGGTGCCCCCCTCACCCTTCCATCTCTCCTGTAGGTGCCCCCCCTCACCCTTCCATCTCTCCTGTAGGTGCCCCCCTCACCCTTCCATCTCTCCTGTAGGTGCCCCCCTCACCCTTCCATCTCTCCTGTAGGTGCCCCCCTCACCCTTCATCTCTCCTGTAGGTGCCCCCCTCACCCTTCCATCTCTCCTGTAGGTGCCCCTCCCCTCACCCTTCCATCTCTCCTGTAGGTGCCCCTCCCCTCACCCTTCCATCTCTCCTGTAGGTGCCCCTCCCCTCACCCTTCCATCTCTCCTGTAGGTGCCCCTCCCCTCACCCTTCCATCTCTCCTGTAGGTGCCCCTCCCCTCACCCTTCCATCTCTCCTGTAGGTGCCCCCCTCACCCTTCCATCTCTCCTGTAGGTGCCCCCCTCACCCTTCCATCTCTCCTGTAGGTGCCCCTCCCCTCACCCTTCCATCTCTCCTGTAGGTGCCCCTCCCCTCACCCTTCCATCTCTCCTGTAGGTGCCCCTCCCCTCACCCTTCCATCTCTCCTGTAGGTGCCCCTCCCCTCACCCTTCCATCTCTCCTGTAGGTGCCCCTCCCCTCACCCTTCCATCTCTCCTATAGGTGCCCCCCCTTACCCTTCTAATTCTCCTATGGGTGCCCCCCTCACCCTTCCACCTCTCCTATAGGTGCCCCCCTCACCCTTCCATCTCTCCTGTTGGTACCCCCCTCACCCTTCCATCTCTCCTGTAGGTACCCCTCCCCTCACCCTTCCATCTCTCCTGTAGGTGCCCCCCCTCACCCTTCCATCTCTCTTGTAGGTACCCCTCACCCTTCCATCTCTCCTGTAGGTACCCCTCCCCTCACCCTTCCATCTCTCCTGTAGGTACCCCTCCCCTCACCCTTCCATCTCTCCTGTAGGTACCCCTCCCCTCACCCTTCCATCTCTCCTGTAGGTACCCCTCCCCTCACCCTTCCATCTCTCCTGTAGGTACCCCTCCCCTCACCCTTCCATCTCTCCTGTAGGTACCCCTCCCCTCACCCTTCCATCTCTCCTGTAGGTACCCCTCCCCTCACCCTTCCATCTCTCCTGTAGGTACCCCTCCCCTCACCCTTCCATCTCTCCTGTAGGTGCCCCCCTCACCCTTCCATCTCTACTGTAGGTACCCCTCCCCTCACCCTTCCATCTCTCCTGTAGGTACCCCTCCCCTCACCCTTCCATCTCTACTGTAGGTACCCCTCCCCTCACCCTTCCATCTCTCCTGTAGGTACCCCTCCCCTCACCCTTCCATCTCTCCTGTAGGTACCCCTCCCCTCACCCTTCCATCTCTCCTGTAGGTACCCCTCCCCTCACCCTTCCATCTCTCCTGTAGGTACCCCTCCCCTCACCCTTCCATCTCTCCTGTAGGTACCCCTCCCCTCAC
This sequence comes from Staurois parvus, assembly GCF_062004578.1. Classification (NCBI taxonomy): domain Eukaryota; kingdom Metazoa; phylum Chordata; class Amphibia; order Anura; family Ranidae; genus Staurois; species Staurois parvus. The sequence continues at coordinate 29,234 of NW_028321458.1, forward strand.
CCTTCCATCTCTCCTGTAGGTACCCCTCCCCTCACCCTTCCATCTCTCCTGTAAGTACCCCTCCCCTCACCCTTCCATCTCTCCTGTAGGTACCCCTCCCCTCACCCTTCCATCTCTCCTGTAGGTACCCCTCCCCTCACCCTTCCATCTCTCCTGTAGGTACCCCTCCCCTCACCCTTCCATCTCTCCTGTAGGTACCCCTCCCCTCACCCTTCCATCTCTCCTGTAAGTACCCCCCCCCCTCACCCTTCCATCTCTCCTGTAGGTACCCCCCTCACCCTTCCATCTCTCCTGTAGGTACCCCTCCCCTCACCCTTCCATCTCTCCTGTAGGTACCCCTCCCCTCACCCTTCCATCTCTCCTGTAGGTACCCCTCCCCTCACCCTTCCATCTCTCCTGTAAGTACCCCCCCCCCCCCTCACCCTTCCATCTCTCCTGTAGGTACCCCTCCCCTCACCCTTCCATGTCTTCTTTAGGTACCCCCTAGAGACCAGATAGTCTCATGGTGCTTTTATAGATGGTGTTACCAGGTGCTTGTCTATACAGGAGAACTGATATGAGGGGGTAATAGAGGTTCCAAGGTGTTGGTTCTCTAGAAGTAATCATTCCTCCATCATGTATTCTTGTTTCAGAAAGAAGATCGTTCCTCTACTTGTACGTTATCCTGGGCTTAGTGGTCGGTGTCGCTCTCTTGTTTTGGTGTTGCTGGTCACCGGGCTGGTTTATATGGAGGATCAGTGTCTGCCGCTTCATCCCTTGCTGTAACTCGTTCTGTGCGTCCTGCCACCTCTGCACCCGCAGCTGCGTTCTGAGGGACAACAGTCGCCCTAGTAAAGTGACGCCTCAGAGCACGGCATCGACTGTGCCTGTGTGATCTTTGACCTTTGTGGCATCTGACGAACCAAACGTGGCTTATTCCCGGTTCCTGTGCCATATGGCTGGTTTCAGATTTCTTTGCCATATGATGAGCCAAACATGGCTGGTTCCCAGTTCCTGTGCCAAACATGGCTTGTTCACGGTTCTTCTGTCACATGATGGGCCCAACATGGCTTGTTCCTTTTGTCTTATGACATACCAATCATGGCTGTTTTCAGGTTTCTGTGCCACATGATGGACCAAACATGGCTGGTTTCCAGTTCCCGTGCCACATGATGGACCAAACATGGCTGGTTTCCAGTTCCCATGTCACATGATGGACCAAACATGGCTGGTTTCCAGTTCCCATGCCACATGATGGACCAAACATGGCTGGTTTTCAGTTCCCATGCCACATGATGGACCAGACGTGGCTTGTTTCCAGTTCCCATGCCACATGATGAACCAAACATGTCTGGTTTCCAGTTCCCATGCCACATGATGGACCAAACATGTCTGGTTTCCAGTTCCCATGCCACATGATGGACCAAACATGTCTGGTTTCCAGTTCCCATGCCACATGATGGACCAAACATGTCTGGTTTCCAGTTCCCATGCCACATGATGGACCAAACATGTCTGGTTTTCAGTTCCCATGCCACATGATGGACCAAACATGGCTGGTTTTCAGTTCCCATGGCACATGATGGACCAGACGTGGCTTGTTTCCAGTTCCCATGCCACATGATGGACCAGACGTGGCTTGTTTCCAGTTCCTGTGTCGCATGAAGGACCAAACGTGGCTTGTTTTCAGTTCCCATGCCACATGATGGACCAGACGTGGCTTGTTTCCAGTTCCCCTGCCACATGATGGACCAGACGTGGCTTGTTTCCAGTTCCCCTGCCACATGATGGACCAGACGTGGCTTGTTTCCAGTTCCCCTGCCACATGATGGACCAGACGTGGCTTGTTTCCAGTTCCCATGCCACATGATGGACCAGACGTGGCTTGTTTCCAGTTCCTGTGTCGCATGAAGGACCAAACGTGGCTTGTTTTCAGTTCCCATGCCACATGATGGACCAGACGTGGCTTGTTTCCAGTTCCCCTGCCACATGATGGACCAGACGTGGCTTGTTTCCAGTTCCCCTGCCACATGATGGACCAGACGTGGCTTGTTTCCAGTTCCCCTGCCACATGATGGACCAGACGTGGCTTGTTTCCAGTTCCCATGCCACATGATGGACCAGATGTGGCTTGTTTCCAGTTCCTGTGTCGCATGAAGGACCAAACATGGCTTGCCTGGTTCCTGTTTCGTCAGCTCACATGGAGAAGTGGGAACTCTGGCTGGAGATTGAGTTCACTTCTACCTCTACCCAACCACCATCACTCTGGTGTGACTGTGTCCTGGATTATCATCAGACACTGACCTCTGTAACTTGTCCGACAACAAGATGATTCCATCAAGCTGGTCTTTACTATTTATTAGCTTTGTGTACAAATTCTCGTTTCTGTAAATACAACTCCTACACCTTCATGGTGCCGCATTGTTTTTGATTTGCTGTGTTTTGGGGGGTGACATGATGAGACCACACGGTGTTTGGTGTTCCAACTTCTGGTTTATTGGTCAGTTGTGAAATGCAAGGTGCACTGAGGTATAGTGATGACAGAACTGAATGCTAGGGGGCCCCCCATCCTCCCCCACATAGTGTCAGGAACAAGTCTGTATTAAATAGGCCCTTCTGTGTGCTCTATACCCGGCCACACAGGTCATCGGGTGTAGGTGTCTGTGGTCCTCACCTCATTGTGGTCCTCATTGTCACCAATCAGTTTTCAGTGCAGGTTAGAAAATGAAAGAAAGTTGGGATTGGTTTCTGCGGGCCCACAATGACGTCCCCTCTTGTATGGCGGGGAGGGGGATGGGCCAGCAGTCAGGAATTGTAACAATCATAGACGGCCCCTTCCTGCCTTTCTGGATGTTGGCTAGCTGTCAGTAAATACTATGAAGATGAGATGGGCCTGTCTGTCTCTAATCTCCAGTGAGCCTCGTACTCCATCATAATTTATCTTTGTAATTGGCTGTGAAGGGGCCCAACAGCTGTGAAGGGGCCCAACAGCTATGTATATCTTTGCATGTAAGATGTAGTTTGGAGCAGCCAATCTCCAACACAGGTAGTCAGTTCTTTGAGCTGTTGATGGCGCCTGCATAGTTCTGGAGCCAGCGCAACTTGGGAGAACCAATGTCAATGACCTTTTTAGTGGTCCGTAAGGGTAGTATTCTTCCCCAATGTAAGGGACATTCTTCCCACTGACCCCCAATGTAAGGGACATTCTTCTCACTGACCCCCAATGTAAGGGACATTCTTCCCGCTGACCCCCAATATAAGGAGTATTCTTCCCGCTGACCCCCAATGTAAGGGGCATTCTTCCCGCTGACCCCCAATGTAAGGGGCGTTCTTCCCACTGACCCCCAATGTAAGGGACATTCTTCCCACCGATCACCAATGTAAGGGACATTCTTCCCACTGACCCCCAATGTAAGGGACGTTCTTCCCGCTGACCCCCAATATAAGGAGCGTTCTTCCCGCTGACCCCCAATGTAAGGGACGTTCTTCCCGCTGACCCCCAATGTAAGGGACGTTCTTCCCGCTGACCCCCAATGTAAGGAGCGTTCTTCCCGCTGACCCCCAATGTAAGGAGCGTTCTTCCCGCTGACCCCCAATGTAAGGGACGTTCTTCCCGCTGACCCCCAATGTAAGGGACGTTCTTCTCACTGATCACCAATGTAAGGGATGTTCTTCCTGCTGACCCCCAATGTAAGGGGCGTTCTTCCCGCTGACCCCCAATGTAAGGGGCATTCTTCCCGCTGACCCCCAATGTAAGGGACATTCTTCCCACTGATCACCAATGTAAGGGACGTTCTTCCCACTGACCCCCAATGTAAGGGACGTTCTTCCCACTGACCACCAATGTAAGGGACGTTCTTCCCACTGACCCCCAATGTAAGGGACGTTCTTCCCACTGACCCCCAATGTAAGGGACGTTCTTCCCACTGACCCCCAATGTAAGGGACGTTCTTCCCACTGACCCCCAATGTAAGGGACATTCTTCCCACTGACCCCCAATGTAAGGGACATTCTTCCCACTGACCCCCAATGTAAGGGACATTCTTCCCACTGACCCCCAATGTAAGGGACATTCTTCCCACTGACCCCCAATGTAAGGGACATTCTTCCCACTGACCCCCAATGTAAGGGACATTCTTCCCACTGACCTGGTGTGTGCCACCACATTCTGGTGTAGATACAGCCTGTCCCGTGGTATGTGCCCCCCCCCCCCTCCATACTGGTGTAGATACAGCCCGTCCTGTGGTGTGTGCACCCCCCCCCTCTCCATACTGGTGTAGATACAGCCTGTCTTGTGGTATGTGCCCCCCTCCCCTCCATACTGGTGTAGATACAGCAAGTCCCAGGGGTATGTGCCCCCCTCCCCTCCATACTGGTGTAGATACAGCCCGTCCCGTGGTGTGTGCCCCCCCCCCCTCCATACTGGTGTAGATACAGCCCGTCCCGTGGTGTGTGCCCCCCCCCCCTCCATACTGGTGTAGATACAGCCCGTCCTGTGGTGTGTGCCCCCCCCCCCCCTCCATACTGGTGTAGATACAGCCCGTCCTTTGGTGTGTGCCCTCCCCCTCCATACTGGTGTAGATACAGCCCGTCCTGTGGTGTGTGCCCCCCCCCCTCCATACTGGTGTAGATACAGCCCGTCCTGTGGTGTGTGCCCCCCCCCCCCCCCTCCATACTGGTGTAGATACAGCCCGTCCTGTGGTGTGTGCCCCCCCCCCCCTCCATACTGGTGTAGATACAGCCCGTCCTGTGGTGTGTGCCCCCCCCCCCCTCCATACTGGTGTAGATACAGCCCGTCCCAGTGGTGTGTGCCCCCCCCCCTCCATACTGGTGTAGATACAGCCCGCCCCAGTGGTGTGTGCCCCCCCCCCTCCATACTGGTGTAGATACAGCCCGTCCTGTGGTGTGTGCCCCCCCCCCCCCTCCATACTGGTGTAGATACAGCCCGTCCTGTGGTGTGTGCCCCCCCCCCCTCCATACTGGTGTAGATACAGCCCGTCCTGTGGTGTGTGCCCCCCCCCCCCCCCCCTCCATACTGGTGTAGATACAGCCCGTCCTGTGGTGTGTGCCCCCCCCCCCTCCATACTGGTGTAGATACAGCCCGTCCCAGTGGTGTGTGCCCCCCCTCCATACTGGTGTAGATACAGCCCGTCCCAGTGGTGTGTGCCCCCCCCCCCTCCATACTGGTGTAGATACAGCCCGTCCTGTGGTGTGTGCCCCCCCCCCCCCCCCTCCATACTGGTGTAGATACAGCCCGTCCTGTGGTGTGTGCCCCCCCCCCCCCTCCATACTGGTGTAGATACAGCCCGTCCCAGTGGTGTGTGCGCTGCCCTCCATTCTAGAAAGCAGTCTTATGTCTTTACATCTAATGAAGGTGAGGGATTTGTTGTCGGAACTACAAATTCTAGAACAAGAGGACCATGGCCTGGCCTTTGTCCATGTCAACTGACCTGCAACCTCCCCAGCAAACCCCGTCAGTGGTCCATCACCCCTCCTATATACAGTGCATTTCCCCATTCACACTAATCCAGAGCGCTCTGGAGTCAACAGTAGTTTATTGTCCTTCTCTTCCCAGCCTGTCCATTCAATACACAAGAGCCCAGGATCAGTTCCTGCCAAATCCCGGGAACCATCTATTCACATACAGGTATACAGTGCTCTGCTGCTCACAAAGGTGCGTTCACTCTTCGGTGGAAGGCTAAAACCCTCATTAGGGCTTGTTTACACTTGCTTCAAAATGTGGCACTGGACACGCTTTTCTAAAGCGCTTTAAATGTCAATCAAAGCCCGTCACTAAAATTAAAATATGGCTGCCTTACAGTCCTGTTCACATGTTGTGTTTCTTCAAAAATGATCCCCCGTGTCATTTTCTTGGTGCTTCAAAGTATCTCCGAAGCCTCCAGAGAAGTCTGACAAAGCTCGATAATATCATCTGCAGCTTTTAATCAGTTAGGTTTGCTTTGTTTTGTAGGTATTGCAGATATGAGATATCCCAGAATGCACAGAAACCAGCAAATGAACTGGAAAGATGTTTCCGGCAGTCACTTCCGGTTCATCTGTATATATTCCAGGTGTGTGTGGTGCAGACGTCACATCTGGGGTGGAGCAGCAGGCAGGTGAGCGGGGTCCGGACTGAGGAGAGGAGTGAGCGGCAGAGGTGGGGGATCGGAGCAGGAGAAACTAGCAATGTCAGAAATGGTGAGCAGGGTGGGGGCAATATACCGGGAGGTGGGCAGGGACTGGAGAGAGAGAAGGATCCACAGAGCTGGCGGTTACTACGGAGTGGAGGATCCGCAGAGTGGGGAGTCACTACTGAGTGGGGGAGCAGCAGATCTGGGAGTTACTATTGATCAGGGGATCCACAGAGCTGGGGGTTACTACAGAGCTGAGGATCAGCAGAGCTGCAGGTTACTATTGAGCGGGGGATCCGCAGAGCTGGGGGTTACTGCTGAGCTGGAGATCAGCAGAGCTGGGGGTTACTGCTGAGCTGGAGATCAGCAGATCTGGGGGTTACTGTTGAGCAGGGGCTCTATAGAGCTGGGGGTTACTACTGAGGGAGGGGGGGGGGATTACTACTGAGCTGGAGATCAACAGAGCTAGGGGTTACTATTGAGCAGGAGATCTGCAGAGCTGGGGTTTACTACTGAGTGGGGGATCCACAGATTTGGAGTTTACTATTAAGCTGGAGGTCAGCAGAGCTGGGGGTTACTACTGATCGGGGGATCAGCAGAGCTGGGGGTTACTACGGAGTTGGAGGTCAGCAGAGGTGGGGGTTACTATTGAGCTGGGGATTACTACTGAGGGGGGTATCAGCAGAGCTATGGGTTACTATTGAGTGGGGGGATCCACAGATTTGGGGGTTACTACTAAGCTGGGGATCTGCAGAGCTGGGGTTCTAGTGGGCCTCTTTAAAAGGCATAGAAAATCCCACATCCAGAGCATTTGCCAATCTTCATTAACCCTTCAGAGAAGCATGTTGAAGCGGGAGGCGCTATAATGTTTGTTAAGGTTGAAGCGAGTGTAAATGAGCCCTTAGGTCGAAGGTCACAACCACTCATTACTGTATGGATTGTATGCTCTGTGACCTTCTCGGCTATGGAGTCTTGTGTATGGGGGAATTGGTCCTGGTTCCTCTCTACTAGATCAGCAGAAACTCTACGGTGTAGCTTCAGAATGGGGGACTGGCGTCTGGCTTTTTTTTTTTGATATTGGTCCCACCATGGGTGAGGGGTTTGCTGACATCCTTGTATGAAGAGTGATTATAGGGCGACAAATGATGGGGAATGAGCAGAGCGAAGGAGAGGAATGATTTTATTGGAAATCATGTATCTGACCTGAACTAAGTCGATGCACCTTTTTATAATACACTCGTGTCTGTTAGCTAAATAACATAAATATCGTTCCAAGTTAGAAGCCATCCGCCAGTACAAGACCTAATGAGATGTAGAAGAAGACCCCATCCTAAAGAGGACCCATCGCCCCCTTCAATTCCATCCCGTCTCGGCCTATGAGACCTCTGGGATCAGGGAGTAACACCCCCTGGCACCTTCTCCTTTGACCCGAATGTTCTGGAACCCTCTCCAGACCACACGTCCCCAATCTCAGCCATATAGAACATGGGGCCTACCCCTCAGGATGAAGACCAGGTCTGGGGCTTCAGCCGTTGTCCGGCCATTTCTATATACACAACAATTGTGAAGAATAGATTGTCTCGTCTCCCCCCCACATTAAACATACAGCCTGTTCTGTTAGGAGTTGGGGGGTTTTTTTGGTTAGGGGTTCTTTTTAAAAAACATACATCTGTTTCAATACATACATATTTCCTTCATCCAGCTGTAAAACACATGGAAATCTGAAGACATTACAAAAAAATAATAATAATAATTAAAAAGAAGATCCTGTGTAGGTAATACAAAGATGCGCAATCCAAATACTTTTTTTTTTTTTCTTTAGCACCACCTCTGGTTTTTGGTAGCAGCAGAAGCACCATTTACAATGATTCTCGGTTTGTCATTGTCTCTTGAAGGAAAAAAAAAAAATAAAGAATAGTCTGGATTGCCCTGGCGTGGCCTGCGGGGGTGGGGCACAGTCTCCGCCTACGAGGGGCACTCTTTGGTGTTATGACCTGACTCGGCGTTGTGCTTCAAGTCGATGGGCTGGTGCAGCTGGTCGGAGGGCCTGGCGTTGAGGATCACCAGGTTCTTGATGCAGCCGGAGATTCCACTGGAGAACTTTCCAGCCGTTGTCAGCTGTACGTCGGGAACCCCGCCTGCCGCAAGAGGAAAAGGAGGTCAGAGATCGTACCGGTAAGACAGAAGGTCTTGTCCGTCATGGTTACTGTCTGGACAGAAGTTGTGGTCAGAGAGGGAGACTCTCTGTATTGGGGCATTTACTTCTACCAGAGACATTCTCCATTCATGGTCCTGGTCTTCTCTACAACAGGTCAGTCGTAATCTCCCCAACCATCCCAGATAGGTTATAGGTAGGTCGTGTCCCAGCCATACTGACCCTCCGGCAGAAGTCAATTCTGCCATAGGTAGAGGTTGGCACAAGGAAGACATACAGTGAGACACAGCTACCGGTTCTGGGGTGCTGGTACCCACAATCCTCCTCTTACACCCATCCCAGGTGCTTGTATGTGATGTCACATGTGAGAGGCAGATCAGCAGGGACCAGCACCCTAGAACAGGTAGCTACAGTGCTGCAAAAAAAAAGTATTTACCCCCTTCCTGATCTGTTAGCATATTTATCACACTTAAATGATTCAGATCATCAAAGATAACCCTTAACTTGGGGGTTTGGACGGACCTTTCCCCCTAATAAATGAAATAATTATTTAAAAACTGCATTTTGTGTTTATTTGGGTGATCTTTATGTCCTATCAAAAATTTGTTTGGTGATCTGAATAATTTAAAGTGGTTGTAACCCTAAAAATAAATTTAAAAAAAGCAGGGGCCTCCAAACTATGGCCCTCCAGGTGTTGAGGAACTGCAAGTCCCATGAGGCCTTACAATACTCTGACCGCCACAGGCAAGACTCCCAAAGACATGATGGGACTTGTACTTCAACAGCTGGAGGGTCATCGTTTGGAGACCCCTGCTTTAAATACCACAGCACTTCTGCGGTGTAAGTTGTCACTGTCTATGCTGTAAAATACCTGGTTGATCCTGCCTGTTCCTATGTCCCCCCCTAGGTGTACTGACCACGGTAATCATGGATGCTGATCCATTATAGTGTGGTCAATGAACATGCCTCTGTCATCCCGCTGTATGCTCAGTCTCCCTCCCTGCCCATCGTGCGTGCGCGCATGTATTTCACCCCCATGTTAGGGGTCAGGATGTGCTGTTTGCTCTCAGGTTCTATCATGAAAATTAGAGTTGTAGTCTTGTATTCTATGAAGGAGTGCCACCATTATACAAGGAGCTTTGTTGCGTACGTCATATATGTGCAGCATTGGTGTTGCGTGTGGGAGGATGGAAGGGTACATGGACTCAGCCTGTCTACGTGGAGGATGATCCTCCAATAGCATTCAGCTGCAGGATGAGGCCTTTGTCTATAAACTTTCATAGTTTCTAAGAGCATGGTGATCTGTCAGTGCGAACTCACCAATGTAAACGCTCCCCTTTGTGTCCACCATGATGTTTTTACCGGGTGAACTTCCAGAGACGACGTCCTCACCATCCACCTGTATAGATCCGGACTTCCCTTCCCTGTGGAGAACAAAGGCGGATCATATCTCACAGTTCCGTATATTAAACTGCATCTGGAGGAAAGTGGCCACCATTCCTGAGCAGGCAACCATGTTTATTCCTGAGGTCAGTAATGGTAAAAGTCAGGATCTGATTGGGTGCCTCGGTCAAGTCGGGATCTGATTGGGTGCCTCGGTCAAGTCGGGACCTGATTGGGTGCCTCGGTCAAGTCGGGACCTGATTGGGTGCCTCGGTCAAGTCAGGACCTGATTGGGTGCCTCGGTCAAGTCGGGACCTGATTGGGTGCCTCGGTCAAGTCGGGACCTGATTGGGTGCCTCGGTCAAGTCGGGACCTGATTGGGTGCCTCGGTCAAGTCGGGATCTGATTGGGTGCCTCGGTCAAGTCGGGATCTGATTGGGTGCCTTGGTCAATACAGATTTTTTTTTTTTTCTTCTTCCCTTCAGTTCTTCCGAACGATCTCTCAGTCCTGATCTTTAGAGCTTTCTGTCTTTGCAGAGTTTATGGCCAATCTCCCCCTTACACGATGCTCTCCAGGCATTGAGCAGCCCATACAGGACATTGGCTGTGTAATGTACAAGGTCGTAGGAAGGGGCATCACTGGGAGCTGAATGGACTGTGGTTGTGTAACGCCCTGCAGTCTGCATTACCAGAAATGAGATAGATGGCAGTCACGTAGCGCAGGGGACTGGACTACTAGAAGTGGAACAGATGGCAGTTGCATAGGGCAGGGGACTGGACTACTAGAAGTGGAACAGATGGCAGTTGCATAGGGCAGGGGACTGGACTACTAGGGCAGGGGACTGGACTACTAAAAGTAGAATGTAGCACAAGGGACTGGACTGCTAGAAGAGGCACAGAGGGCAGTTGCGTAGGGCAGGGGACTGGACTGCTAGAAGTGGAACGGATGGCAATTGTGTAGTGCAGGGGTCCGGACTACTAGACATGGAACAGAGGGCAGTCGCGTAGGGCAGGGGTCAAGACATCTAGAAGTGGAACGGATGGCAATTGTGTAGTGCAGGGGTCCGGACTACTAGACATGGAACAGAGGGCAGTCGCGTAGGTCGGGACTGGACTTCCAGAAGTGGAACAGATGGCTGTTGCGTAGGGCAGGGGACTGGACTTGGCTTCCAGAAGTGGAACAGATGGCAGTTGCGTAGAGCAGGGGACTGGACTGGGCTTCCAGAAGTGGAACAGATGGCAGTTGCGTAGAGCAGGGGACTGGACTGGGCTTCCAGAAGTGGAACAGATGGCAGTTGTGTAGAGCAGGGGACTGGACTGGGCTTCCAGAAGTGGAACAGATGGCAGGTGTGTAGAGCAGGGGACTGGACTGGGCTTCCAGAAGTGGAACAGATGGCAGGTGTGTAGAGCAGGGGACTGGACTTCCAGAAGTGGAACAGATGGCAGTTGTGTAGAGCAGGGGACTGGACTTCCAGAAGTGGAACAGATGGCAGTTGTGTAGGGCAGGGGACTGGACTTCCAGAAGTGGAACAGATGGCAGTTGTGTAGAGCAGGGGACTGGACTTCCAGAAGTGGAACAGATGGCAGTTGTGTAGGGCAGGGGGTGACATCATCATGAAAGCTACATCCACTTACCGGATGGCGGTGATTTTGTGCCATTCACCATCATTGATGGGATCTTCTGTCATAATGTTGGCTTCTCCGCTGCCCAGCTGGTAACTGTAGAAGAGACCAGAACTGTATGAATTCTGAGGGCTGGCAGTTCAGCAGGGCAGATATACTGTATGGGGTCCTGAACAACCAATCAGATTGCAGTGTTTGTATTATAGGTAAAAAGGGATCAGAGGCTTCATATTGGCCATAGCTTTTCATTGCACTGGCAACACAGCAATACCTGGATTCTGGCCCCGCCCATCTCCTTTAGGAAGGGTGGGGGAGGGTCTTCTCAGGACCCGCAGGGGTCAATCAATTAATTTTTAAAAAGGTTCAATAAAAGTTTTGTTTTATTTGTGGTTTGGAGATGCTGCTTAGCGGGAGGAACATTCTCTGGAGAGATCGCATAGCAGCATTCCAGTTACATGGATGGGGTGGACATGGGAGGAGTCTGCTATGGACAACCCTCTTCCTTTCCTGCACTTTCTATTGGCTCAGCTCCGGTCTTATCCCACCCCTGAGGGCCGTTCACAGGACAGATCTTACCTGAAGAGGAGGTGACCGTCCTTCAGGCCAAGACTGATGAAGTCCCTCTCCCGGCCGCCTTCTCTTACCTCCTGCAATACAAACATTGATTGAACCGTGTGAAGTGACGCTACTGCGGGGGAGGAGAGAGAGGTTACTGAACTATTCCTATTGGCCCGTTCTGCATATTCCTACAGACACGAGAAGCCCAATATAGAGATGTTATACAGCCAACGAAGCGGCGTGATGTTAAATCTGCAGTTGGGGCGATTATTGTTTTGCACAGACAGAAGCGATATTATGTCCAAATACTGAACAAGGGCCTCGGGTTTATAACGCCGTGCAAGGAGTGGAGGCGGGGTGCAGGAACGCAGAGCAATCTGATTGCAGCCTTCTGATTGGTTGGTATGTGTTGGTGCACTTGGCTTCATTATATAAACCATCATCGTGACGGAGCGGAGGTGGCGGACCTGAGGTGATGGGGCGGAGGCCTTTGTTTGGTCAGAATTATGGACCCATAAAAGATTGAAGTACCTGATTAGTATCATGCAGGCCATGCTGAGACCGGAAGGCTTCCTGGGGGGGGAACGTGATGAGAGATGGAAATCGAGGCTTTAATCATGGCAGCATGTAGTTACATTGATGGCGGTTTTTACACGTGACCCGTCCACCCCTTGTATTGTACCATTGCCTGGGCGTGACCCGTCCACCCCTTGTATCGTACCGTTGCCCCGGCGTGACCCGTCCACCCCTTGTATCGTACCGTTGCCCGGGCGTGACCCGTCCACCCCTTGTATCGTACCGTTGCCCGGGCGTGACCCGTCCACCCCTTGTATCGTACCGTTGTCCGGGCGTGACCCGTCCACCCCTTGTATCGTACCGTTGCCCGGGCGTGACCCGTCCACCCCTTGTATCGTACCGTTGCCCGGGCGTGACCCGTCCACCCCTTGTATCGTACCGTTGCCCGGACGTGACCCGTCCACCCCTTGTATCGTACCGTTGCCCGGACGTGAACCGTCCACCCCTTGTATCGTACCGTTGCCCGGGCGTGACCCGTCCACCCCTTGTATCGTACCGTTGCCCGGGCGTGACCCGTCCACCCCTTGTATCGTACCGTTGCCCGGGCGTGACCCGTCCACCCCTTGTATCGTACCGTTGCCCGGACGTGACCCGTCTACCCCTTGTACCGTTGCCCGGGCGTGACCCGTCCACCCCTTGTATCGTACCGTTGCCCGGACGTGACCCGTCCACCCCTTGTATCGTACCGTTGCCCGGACGTGACCCGTCCACCCCTTGTATCGTACCGTTGCCCGGACGTGAACCGTCCACCCCTTGTATCGTACCGTTGCCCGGACGTGACCCGTCCACCCCTTGTACCGTTGCCCGGACGTGACCCGTCCACCCCTTGTACCGTTGCCCGGACGTGACCCGTCCACCCCTTGCATTGTACCATTGCCCGGGCGTGACCCGTCCACCCCTTGTATCGTACCATTTCCCAGGCGTGACCTGTCCACCCCTTGTATCATACGATTTCCCAGGCGTGACCTGTCCATCCCTTTTATCGTACCATTGCCCAGGCGTGACCCGTCTATCCCTCGATTCATACCATTGTGTGGATGTGACCTGTCCGCACCTTGTATTGTACCATTGTGTGGATGTGACCTGACAGTTCCTATTAAAGACACGTTGACGAGTTCTCTGAGGTCATGTGTACAGAGGACTTTGTCCCTTATCTGCTCCAGTACATTGTCATAACAATATGGCGGGGGTGATAATGTGACATACTGAGAAGTATGAGTGCATGGTGCAGGATTCCCTACATAACGCTGGAGCTCATCTTCCCAATGCCATTCAACAGTATGGAAAGCAGGAGAAAAGGCAGCATGGAAGAGATCTCAGAAACGTATGATCTGCTGTCCGCCATCATCTGTACCCAACCATGGCGGCTCTTCACGTGTCTTATACATATAGACTTAGCTGGGTCTACATTTACCTCCGACAACAAACCAAAACGGAAGCCTTGGGCACAATACAACCTTAAAGATGGAGGAGATCTGGAATGAATGCTGCTTTAAAAGCCAAGTTCTGAGGATTGCGAGGAGAACATGTGCTGGAGCATGCAGCTATACCATAAACATGGGTGAAACGTGTAACATGTTCCAGAAGCTGAACCTAAAGGGCTGATTATTGGTTGGCTGCCCGGGTTACCTGACAAAGTAAAAAAATGCAGAAACATACCATTCCCTGCCAAAAAATGATGCCATCTGTAGACGTTGTCCGGATCTCCAACTCGATCGTCTCTGGTGCATCTGGTCGGCTGAAATGGATTGAACTTATTTGGCATTCTAATATACAAATACTTCTACGTGGGAGCGGAGTAAAACATGACACGATAAAAAGGTACAAATGTTTTATAATTATATGATGTTAAAGAACATCTGACAATTGCAACCACCTGGATATTGCTATTTAATCCCCACAGTAAGCCCCAGCAAGGGCTCCTATTGGTCTGCGTGTCAATGATTGCCCTGCCACGTGTTAATGTGGCCATGGATTTATCTGTGTAGCTGACCCCATTGTTGTACTCCACCACCAAGTCATGTCATAGACCAGGGGTGGGCAAACTTTTTGACTTGAGGGCCGCAATGGTTCATATATTGGACCCGGGGGCCGGACCAAGAGTAGATGAATGATGTATGTGTCATCCATAGTAAGTATAGTAATATTCCCCCATAGTAAGCATAGTAATTCATCCCCCATATAGTAATTCATCCCCCATAGTAATTCATCCCCCATATAGTAATTCATCCCCCATAGTAATTCATCCCCCATATAGTAATTCATCCCCCATAGTAATTCATCCCCCATATAGTAATTCATCCCCCATAGTAATTCATCCCCCATATAGTAATTCATCCCCCATAGTAATTCATCCCCCATATAGTAATTCATTCCCCATATTAATTCATCCCCCATATAGTAATTCATCCCCCATATAGTATTTCATCCCCCATATAGTAATTCATCCCCCATATAGTATTTCATCCCCCATATAGTATTTCATCCCCCATATAGTAATTCATCCCCCATATAGTAATTCATCCCCCATAGTAATTCATCCTCCATATAGTAATTCATCCCCCATATAGTAATTCATCCCCCATATAGTATTTCATTCCCCATATAGTATTTCATCCCCCATATAGTATTTCATCCCCCATATAGTATTTCATCCCCCATAGTACTATTCCCCCCCAAGTAGTAAGCCAAGTCCCCCCTGTGTCAATTCACTTACCTTTGCTCCACGCGTTCCTCTCGCCGTGTTCCCGCGCCGTTCCGGTCTTCAGGGCAGACTGTGAGAGGAGCCTAGCTCCCCTCCCCTCACGTTCGTCACGCTGCCCCGCCTACACACATCCTGACAGCCACATCCGCGGGCCGGATTAAAAGGTCCGCCAGGCCGTATACGGTCCGCCAGGCCGTAGTTTGCCCATTGCTGTCATAGACTCTATCCAAACAAAACGACAGGTCCTGCACATAAGTGTGGTGGGCTAGTGGCGAATCTTCATATGTAATGCTTGTGTATGCGGCACAGAGATACTTCAGACCTGGATGCCCTCTTAGGACTGAGGTTGTCCCAAACAACAACTACAAAAACACAAACAAGAGAAGACGCACCATCCTAGTGCAATATCCTGTATGACATGTATTCATAATCTGCATGAAATATACTCACAAACCATGTAGAAATGACGGTGATCCAAGCTACTAATCCATAGCACAGGAGTACCCAGAGCATACTCCAGAGCTTAGAAGAACTCCAACCAGGGTCCTACAAGAGGAGGGGTATCTGGCGCACTTGTTCTTATCCAACTGCGATCCTAGCTGACTTACGTGTTTCAAGGGCTAAACGCTCTTCATCAGGGCCAAATCTCAGGGAACGCGTAACCCAGCTAGGATCCAGGCTGGAGTGCTTCTTAGCTCTGGAGAACTCAGAGTCTGATGAACTCCTGTCCTATGGATTAGTAGCTTGATATGCTGCCATTTCTACATGGTTTGTGAGTTTATTTTATGCAGATTATTAATACATGTCATAAAGGACAGACTAGACCTAGCCTGGTGCGGCCGCTCTCGTTTATGGTTTTGTGGTGTCATAGACCATCCTGGATCTGGAGAAATGGGGTGATTGCATCTTTCTGAGCATAAGTTCTCAGAAAATCCCCTTCAGGTCAAATGTTTCCAAAGCCCAGGAAGACGTTCCTGAAGGCGGAAGATTCTGAACTCTCACTATGATGGGACAAGTCCTGAAGTCTGTGAAGTCAACATGCTTTGTAGAAGCAGCCAGACGGGGCCTCTTACCTGCGAGGGAACATCTGCCTGGGTAGAGCTATGTAAGAGTCATCAGAGAAGTATGACCCATATACTCCCGGTGCATCTATAAAAAAAACAAAAATATGGAAAGTGTGTGATTGGTGGAAATAGTGACATGAGACCTTGATGACCCAATCATTGGAGACTCCATGCAGAAAGGGTTAAAGGCTAGGGACCGTCACCCCAAGTTGGAAGGAAGAAACACAACTGGTCCAGCAAAGAAGTTAGCAGAGGGAGAGTCTGATGAATGGGGATCGTATGCAGGCACCGGTCTGATTATTGGGTGAGGTTACATCGGAACACCCTACCAGTGAGTCCTGACTTCCTCATCATAGCTAAAGGAAAATGTCAATATTACAAGGACTCACTGAAAATACACACCATCCCCTATATCTCTATCCACCCATCCCCCTGTATTAAAGAATGACCACAAAGAGCACCCTATCTCAAGATATAAAGAAGATAAAATAAATTGGGGATACAATACCGTTCCCCCCACTCCCTTCGTGAACTCCATCTTCCAGGTTTGTAGAAGCTGCTCCTGTACAAGTGCAAATAAGCTCATTAACAACACAAACTTGGCAAAGCTGCTAATCTACAGAGCACAGTGTGGGCACCATGAGATGGCCAGGACTACCAGCTTATGGGGTAAAATCTCCCCCCTCAGAAGAAGGAGAAGACAGTGCAAGACTTCTCTTCATATTGGGCACCATGAGATGGCCAGGACTAACACCTTATGGGGTAAAATCTCCACCCTCAGAAGAAGGAGAAGACAGTGCAAGACTTCTCTTCATATTGGGCACTATGAGATGGCCAGGACTAACACCTACGGGGTAAAATATCCCCCCTCAAAAGAGGGAGAAGACAGTGCAAGACTTCTCTTCATATTGGGCACCATGAGATGGCCAGGACTACCACCTTATGGGGTAAAATCTCCCCCCTCAAAAGAGGGAGAAGACAGTGCAAGAATTCTCTTCGTATTGGGCACCATGAGATGGCCAGGACTACCACCTTATGGGGTAAAATCTCCCCCCTCAAAAGAGGGAGAAGACAGTGCAAGAATTCTCTTCGTATTGGGCACCATGAGATGGCCAGGACTACCACCTTATGGGGTAAAATCTCCCCCCTCAAAAGAGGGAGAAGACAGTGCAAGAATTCTCTTCGTATTGGGCACCATGAGATGGCCAGGACTATCACTCCCCACTTCCTGAGGATCACAGACACCTACGAGTGTAAAATCTCCCCCCTCAGAAAAGGAAGAAGATAATACAAGACTTCTCTTCATACTGGGCACCATGAGATGGCCAGGACTACCGCCACCCACTCCCTGAATACCAAAGCCACCTACAAATGTAAAATCTCCCCCCTCAGAAGAGGTAGAAGACAATACATGACTTCTCCTCATAGTGGGCACCATGAGATGGCCAAGACTACCACCTACGGGTGTAAAATCTCCCCCCTCAGAAGAGGGAGAAGACAGTACAAGACTTCTCTTCATATTGGGCAACGCGAGATGGCCAGGACTACCGCCACCCACTTCCTGAATACCAAGGCCACCTACAAATGTAAAATCTCCCCCCTCAGAAGAGGTAGAAGACAATACATGACTTCTCCTCATAGTGGGCACCATGAGATGGCCAAGACTACCACCTACGGGTGTAAAATCTCCCCCCTCAGAAGAGGTAGAAGACAATACAAGACTTCTCTCCATAGTGGGCACCCTTCACATGCACAATGAGCCCCTGTGTGCTGGATAATGTACTGCATCATATGTGGCCTGGGCTTAAAGGAGAGCTCTTGATAAAGACTCCAAAATACAAGTGACACTTTAATAAGAGTCTGCTGCGAGTTCTATGAATACACCGTGAACTTCATGAAGGGGCTTGTAAGGGGACAACCATTAAAGATGGATCCCAGGCACAGTGTATTTTAGAAATATTTACATTGGTCCAGCTTGGAACTACGTATACAGTATACCATACTTGGCCAACGCCCCTTGAAGTTGGAAGTCACCAAAGTAGACACAGCTCCTACAGTGATCTTTACTTGCATCCGGGTCCTGTGCTATGCGGCCAGCCTGATGCATTGTGAATACAGGAGGTCGGCCACTTGACACAGTTGCAATTCAGAGAACGCTTTCCATTTTCTGAATGAATACAAATCATTCTCTGATTGGATGACATGGAGAAGTGGGGCTATGACATCTTGCTCTTCATTTTGTCCATACTCAAAAAACTAAAAGTATTCTCTGAATGGCAACCATGCCCATTGGCCAACCTCCTGTATTCACAATGGATCAGGTCGACTATTTGGTATGGACGCCAAAAGCTAGTGGAGATCACTGTAGTAGTGGCGTAGTAGAGGTGTCCACTTCCACGATTACATGTACATATGTACCATGCCTAGAATACATCTTTAAAGTCTGACAGGACTATTTTGAGAACCCAAATGTAGAAGACTGAGATGGGAAATCAGCCTTGGGAAGTCCGCCAAAGGACAGACTTCCCAAGGCTGACATTTGATTACACCAGACTTTGGGTGGAGTAAATTCTCTGCTAAGTGATTGGTTGAGAGTCCTTGTGAAGCGGGGAAATCTAGCTGTAGCTCAGGAATTATTGGATTATGGAAAGTTGGTGGAGAAATTATCCAGAGCAGCTTCAAAAATAGGATTCAATGTCTGTCATGGAAAAACAGGGAAAGTATTAATTCTGACCTTTTTATCAACGGCTCCACAATCTACACCTATTCCAGAGTGTCATACATGGGGCAAATCTTCAAGATTTGCCTCATGAAGAGATGAGAACTCCGCCTGTTTCCGTAACTCCCGGGGCGTGTTTACATTTGCTGCCCCTTCAAAACGCGATCTGCGCTCACCACCACACCACAGCTCCGTGTCTTGCATGTAGCTACAAAACACCCCCATTCCGTTGAACTTATTTTTTTCTGTGCTGTGTTGCGTTTAGGAAGGCAGACTAGGAGAGCGGTAAGACCACGGCTCAACTGTCTTTCTTGGTGTCTCCATGGCAGCACACGCCATATGTATCCTGCCATGGATAGGCACCAGAAAAGGAAAATTATGGAAAGGTAAGTATTACATTTTTCATTATTTTTACCACACCCCTGGACACAAAAGTGTGAACAAGCCCTTAATCTGACAAAGATCAGTATG
Organism: Staurois parvus; assembly: GCF_062004578.1. NCBI lineage: Eukaryota > Metazoa > Chordata > Amphibia > Anura > Ranidae > Staurois > Staurois parvus. Next base: position 48,597 of record NW_028321458.1, read on the forward strand.
TGCACCTTACGTATGGCTGAAGGAAAGGTGATTACAGAGACAAACGTGCAGGAGAGAGCAAGCACAACACTTCTGATCAAGGAGAGCCCTACAGAGCTGGTCTGTAGCAAGCATTGCAGTTGTAGTGCCTGTGAAATCTGAGTATGTACGGGTCCTGCTTCCCTTACAACGAACATCGTTCCCGGTTCTCACCTGCCTCGCAGTATGTTCCAGAAAAGCCCTCTGGGCAGTGACATCGGTTGTCCTTGCACACGCCCCCATTTATACATGGATTTTGTATCTGACAGCGATCTTCATGAGATTCACAGCGATCACCTAAAAGATGAAAAACATCAGGATTTGTGGTCACACTTTGGTCAGCTTCCAGCCTGAGACACCAAGACCAATACAAAGCCAACCAGGGAAGCCTCCTGAGCTCATGTCAAGGTTCAGACTGCCTGAAAAGCCTTTAGTAGCCCCAGGACTCTCAAGGATTGATTCTGATGATGAAACATAGTTGGCTGAGGTTCCCCAACTTGTCTGGATTCTGTACCCACCAAGGCTCTACATGGATTTTTTTTAAGGTTCCCAATGTCTGTGAGGGATTTCTTTTGTAGGGAGTTCTCGTAAATCCAAACATACTACTATGCTGATAGCTCATTTGACTGCTATACAGATGGGTTGGGTCATGTATGAATTGTTGGTTCATATACTTCCTCTCCATGTGTGAAGTGGCCATGCGGCTCTCTACAATGGACAAGACTTGGTGGTGATGGAACTCCATTATGTTCATGAAATGTCACGCAAGGTCTTCTTTGTGCCTCAAAGTTTGGCTACACTCCAAAGTCAGCTAAAGAAAGGGGTGGGGCTTAGCATTACCAGAAACCAATCATGGTCCTGGAAAGTTAGGCAATAATTTATGTTGCAAAATTTGTCTGCACTGTAGATGCCAGCTATGTCAAGGAAATGTCTGGTAACACCTTTTATTTGTGTTGCTGGACTACAGAAGGCATTGTTCACCATAGAGGAGATGTCTATGGGGTGTCTGACTAAAGACCCGTGTCATCTTATATAGCTTCTGTCACTATGCTAGACATGAGCATGGAAAAGGAAAAGCTGATTGGTTGTCAGGAGGAAAACCTTATAACCAATCAGACACATTCTATGACATCAGAAGGATTCATTCACGGTAGAAGAGAACTTCTGTGCAATTTTGTCTTCTCACCTTTGAAGCCATCGCGGCACAGACACTGGTACTCGTATTCCCCGGTGGGCATACATGTTCCCCCGTGCAGGCATGGCATGCGGTCACACGGAGAGCTGTCATAGCACTGGCTGATAGCTTGACTTTCTAGGAAGCTGTAAGAGATGTCCACTTTCTTGTTATTGATGGAAACCTACAGGAGATAAAACAAAGAGAAGTTATTCCAGCGATCTGACTCCTCCCCCGAACCTAATCAACTACATCTGACTGCAAACCTCAGACAAAATGTGTATTATCATGGCAACGGGGAATATATTATTGTGGCAATGAATACTATTACAAGCAATCCAAGAATAAAAATCACGATGAAATACAGTCATGCCATAAAAGCTTTGCTGCCCCTTCCAATATGCCGTATCATCAGAACTGAGATCCGTTACTTCTGGAAGAAGACATGTTGGCATAGTGCGCTGAAAGATATCTCTGGACTGGCAGCTTCTGGTCACCTTCTGATGTTGTATCTACCATGGAAAGGAAGCATTGAATGTGGTCAAGGAACTCACCTCTCCGATGCAGCCCTGGTACGGCTGAGTGATATTGACCGCAGGTGGGAGCTCCACACTGCTGTCCACACCACCGAGGTACATCTGTGTCTTCAGGTTGAGGCCTTGACTTTTCCCTGGAGAAGACCTCTTCACTGGTGAACCGCCATTAACCTGGAGAGTTCCGTCCTTATTGACTCTCTCTGCAGATGCTTTGTGCCATTGTCCCAGAGGGATGGGGTCAGCACTTCTTAGGATAGCCAAGCCTAAAGACAGAACCAGAGAAATGTCATGGCTTCCCATCCTATAACTGTGATGTCTAATGACTGCTCACTGAATGTTCCTTATCATCCTCATAATACTGAATATGACACTGGTGAACATTTCCCCTCCCCCTCAGTTTAACCTGTTTCAGCGTAATAAACATTCTGATTTTACATTCACAGAATTATTTCTCTCGTTTATCTCTGAAGTTTTTGTTTTTTCCATCATCTCTTTCAGTCCAGTTTGCAGAAGAAGTGTCCCACCAACTGTTCCGTGTTACTGACTATAAACTAGGGTTGGTGTATTCCTGTGTGGGGTTTCTCCATGTACACCATATACTGTCCACTACACTTGATGAGGCACTTGGGGAATGGTCCGGGATGGACAATACTGCGATGAGTTTGGTCTGTGGTGAACATCTGTTTTTGCAGCGGTGGGAATGAGCATTTTCCCAGTCAGCTTGGATCAGTAATTATCATTAGGTTGTAACATTCTTTAAACCGCTGAACCCCTAATTTTGTTATCAGAGCTCCTTGTAATTAAAGAACATTCTTATCCTTTGTTTAGAAAGCTCAGCTATATGACAGAGTGCTGCAGATCATCCAGTCCAAGTGCTTACCTGATCCTAGCTCATAGCGGAATTCCAGATGGCCTTGAGCCATGGCCAGAGACACAAAGTCTTCCACAGGAGCTCCTTTTCCTGCACTGAAGAAGATGAGACCATCTGGGGAGAGGGGCTTAAACTCCAGATCCACCCTCAGGTCATTATGGATGTTGGTGAGAGGAGGGTAAGAGATGAAAGACGTTTCTCCATTGAATGACGGCGTGTTCACCATGACTCCTGTTAGGAAAAATGGACATCTCTATGTAAGTGGGTGGGATATTGCTTAAAAGCTAATCAATAATATCTAACAAATGGAGTCTGCAGCTCTCTAGGTACGATGATGAAGAGTGTGTGTATTGGGCCAGCAGGTCACATACCGTCCATGCATTTGTCTCCAGATTTGCCCAGGTGACAGCGGCAGGTGTACCCTAACCCATCGGCTCGATTGATGCAGGTAGCTTCAGGTCCACAGGCACCTGTAGGAGAAAGTAGAAAATGCTGAGAGGGGCTGTGAGGCACTGGAAGTATGAGACACCATTTTCATTTCACAGGAAGTACCTGGATGGCAGTGCAGGGCCTGGGAGTGCTCACAGTTACTGCCAGCAAAGCCAGGAGGACACTCACACACATAACTGCTGCTCTCTGAATCCCGACAGATTCCACGATTCTAAAAAAAAACAAAATCGTAAAAGACATTATCAGGTGCAAAATCACTGAAAAGTCTTGTTAAAAGCTCTAGGTACCAGGAGAGTGAGGAAGAAAAATAAAACCTGGAGGCAAAGGACAGCTCAACAGGAGAATAAAATTCAACCAAGAGACCTCACAATGATTGACCGAGCCCAATCACAAAGAGATACAGAAAATATGGGCAAAGAAGGAGAAATGTGTGTCCAGCTCATCTTAGTATATTGGAAGTACGTATATGAGCTCCACTTATTGACAGTTACAATGGCTTTACTTGGGAAAGCCTGGCTCTTTGCCTTTGGTCGTACCTTGCAAGGTCGGTCTCTACAAGTCGGGCAGTTAGAGATGCCATTGGTGCTCAGATCCAGATCCTTGAAAATGACCTCTTCTCCCTGCAGAATGAGCTGCCGGACACAGCCTGAGAAAGAGAAAGAAGGCCATGGATGAAGTAGAGTCCATCAGCCGGATAGTGGCATATATGACCGTTACGGAGAAAGCTGGTGGATGGATTTCTCCTTACCAATAAAGCCTTTGCTCAAGCCAGTCTTAGAAACAACCTCGTAGTTAGGATAACCTCCTAGGTAGAGCTCCTCGTTCAGGTCCAGACCCTGGAATTTACCCTGAAATGCAGAAAATCCAATCAGAGCAACCCATTTCCAGAGAAACCAACAAGACCTTGCTAAGAGAATTATGGGTTGTAAGCTGCAGAGTTCCACCTTGTGTTCTGTGATAAAAGAGGTCACTCTCATGGAAGTGTGTATTGAGGAGCAGTGAGCCTGTTACCTGAGACGTTCCATTGATGGGAGTTTGGTTGTCCACCACAAGTGATCCTTGGTTCAGGTTCCTGTACAGTGTTATGGTATGGAATTCACCCAGGCTGATAGGAATAGGATAACGGATTGTCGCCATTCCTGAACCGGCATCAAACCTGCAATAAGATATCACAAATCATGAGACACCGGAGGAACTCTGCAAACTCAGACAAAAGTGTAGTAAGGGATGTGAAAATTGTGAAGAAGATAAAAGAGGACAACCTGAAATATCAGTAGGAGAGTGACCATCGTCTGCCAATAGGTAAATAAACACCAAGAACAGACCTTTTGTCCGTGATTAAGGGTCTTATTGATTATCGGTACGGAATCAAATAGAGGAAGCACCAAAGCAACACAAATTGTGGGTTTTAAGTTGCCTCGAAGCTGAAGGCCTCAATCAAATAGGGGAAGCACCAAAGCAACACAAATTGTGGGTTTTAAGTTGGCTCGAAGCTGAAGGCCTCAATCAAATAGGGGAAGCACCAAAGCAACACAAATTGTGGGTTTTAAGTTGCCTCGAAGCTGAAGGCCTCAATCAAATAGGGGAAGCACCAAAGCAACACAAATTGTGGGTTTAAGTTGCCTCGAAGCTGAAGGCCTCAATCAAATAGGGGAAGCACCAAAGCAACACAAATTGTGGGTTTTAAGTTGCCTCGAAGCTGAAGGCCTCAATCAAATAGGGGAAGCACCAAAGCAACACAAATTGTGGGTTTTAAGTTGCCTCGAAGCTGAAGGCCTCACCTGAACTCCGGCCGTCCTCCCACCAAACCGAAGGACATAAAGTCTGCTCCACTGCTCTTCTTCTGCCCGCTGTAGATCATCATTCCTACAAGAAGGAACACACCACATAGAGACACCCATTGTAACACAGTACACGCTTCATACATGACATCGATATCTCCAGAACGTGGCATGCAAGAAGCCACAATCTGCTCACCAATGATGGGC